>NC_134486.1:67687973-67902973 GCF_040206685.1 Ascaphus truei
ATTGTCTTTGCAAAGGGGTTAAACCTTCATAAGTCCACAGTTCATCAATCAGGGGTAGTACTTCACACAAATACTGGCCTTCATAGTGGGACTGATACGCAGGACGGGACATAACTTCAGTTGGAAAATTGCCATCCCCCGCCACGGCGCGGTCCGGTTTTAACGGGCCGAGCATACTGTTACGCCGATGCTCGCCACAAACCGGGACCGGACCGCGGGGCTGAGGTGGGGTTGTATAATCACCGACCTGAGTCCACGCAGACTGATCCGGAGTGCGCAGTTCGTAGTCGTACATCGCAGGGTCAGGATTGGAGAAGGCAGCATCGTCGTTATGGAAGCAGGAGTTCGGCAACAGGTAGTCAGGATTTCCCCGCTTCAGCTTAGGAGCGTGAGCGCGGGGGTGGCTTCTGCGCGAGGAGCGGCCTCGGCCCATGACGCCGATCTCAGCAGGAGGAGACAGCAGGCTGGCCGAAGTTCACCGCAGGGCAGCGTCGGGAAGAACCAACGCTTCAGCGCAGAAGTCCAAGGCAGGTCACTGCAAGAGGATCGCAGCAAGCCGCAGGAAAGGAAGGGTAGCCACTGCTAGGAGGGAATGCAGCAGGTACCGGTGCTGGCAACACGCTTCAGCACAGACGTCCCGGGTAGGCCACTGCAGGAGAATAGCAGCAGGCCAGTGCTGGCATCAACGCTTCAGCACAGACGTCCAGGGCAGGCCACTGCAAGGAGATAGCAGCAGGCCGCAGGAAAGGAAGGGTAGCCACTGCTAGGAGGGAATGCAGCAGTACCAGTGCTGGCATCAACGCTTCAGCACAGACGTGCAGGATAGGCCACTACAGGAGAATAGCGGCAGGCCACAGGACAGGAAGGGTAGCTACTGCTAGGAGGGAATGCAGCAGTTACCAGTGCTGGCATCAACGCTTCAGCACAGACGTCCAGGGTAGGCCACTGCAAGGAGATAGCAGCAGGCCAGTGCTGGCAACAACGCTTCAGCAGAGACGTCCAGGACCAGGCCTCTGGATACTCAGGAACTTGGAAGGTAAGAACGCTAGGAGAGAGGCCTGGGGTGGTTTGTGGCAGAGACAGTAACATAGAGGTAGGAATAGTTATGCTCGGCGCTGGTTCAGAGCCAACGCCTAGAATATAAAGGGCGGAGATCCAATCACAGGAGGAGGGTGTGTGAGAATTCCTCCAATGAAGTAGCACAGGGCAGAAGTTGCAATGAGAGGCAGCACCTGTGCCATAGATTGCCAGAGGAAGCTTGCAACTGCACAGGTCTGCACGGCAATAGTCAAAGCCAGTAGTGGATTCCTTACAACAATCTACTGAGGTCAAATGAAACATAGAAGTTGTGGCTTGTGATGGATATGACATGAAAGATGTGCCTGTTCTCTTTTTTCCATCCTGTGTTTACTTGTCAACATAGACATAATGTTTGTCTGTTTTGTGTTGGCTGCACAGGCAGGATTCTCCTTGCTGAAACGGTTTACACGCACTTTAGATTTGTACTGGTCAACATGCCTCCATTCTAGATCAGTAGATAATGGTAGTTACAGATGTAGCCAGATACATTGTTGTATAGTCTTTGCAGGCGACGCATACCCCCCTAACCCCACCCCCCACCCATTTAATCTACATCTGTATCTATGAGTAAGCTACATTATCTGTGAGTATTATTTGTAAATGGTGAATAGAAGTGATCACTTTGTGACTATACAGCTTTAAATACTTAATATATAATTTTACTGAATAATTACACAAAACAAATGTATCTCCTGTATGCCTGCATTAAAAGATGAGTTAATAACATTCCCTCTAACTACTGTACTAAGAATGTGTGAAGGTGTCATAAGATATATTTTACTCTTTCTTAAAATGTGTACTCTAACTTTCTGCCTAATGGGCATATCCTAGTAGCTGTGAGATTCTCCTTGTAAAACCGCAGTTTGGCATGGTCATACGCAGGGCTCGACAAATGCACTCGCCCACTTGCCTGGGACATTTCAGGGTAATCAGCCCTTCTGGCCCATTTCTACATATAAGGAATGTAGTACTGTACTTCCCTTTTAAGATATATATAAAAAAAAAAGATCTAGTCAAGTCCCAACCGGAGCATTAAAAATACTGTGCTGATACTTAGGCTTAGAGAGTTTCATTGAAGGTGCTGACAGCAAAAATGTCAGTGCTCCGGTGATACCTACACATCTGGCTCCTGTGCTGCTGATTCAAAATATGCTGGTGCACCGAGATATAGCCCATCAATCAGTGACATCCTCTTGTCTCAACCAATCCCCTCCAATCTCACTGGGGGCCGGGCTCCAAACATCAGTGATTGGCTCGGCATTGTTATGGATAACGCTGTCATGGTAACAATACAAGACAACCCGATGGCTCCATCGCAGATACTTCAGGATGGAATTACTTCCTTGTCTAGCGCTATCTTCAATGGCATTTTAACGGCAACACTCTAGAGGACAGCCAGACAGCTTAATTGCATGGATCAGTGCAACACAGCGTCATTCTGTCCGTACCATATGCAAAAAAGAAAAAACAACGGTATTCCTCACAAGGCATGTGTATTCCAACCTCTTGAAAAGATATATATATATAAAAAAGGAGATATATATAAAAACAGTAAGGTCAAATGCCCTACCGCACCTTTTAGTGTCTAGGGCCACAAGAAAAAATCAGATCAAGCTGTCCAAATTCTTAAGAAATGGAGATTAACAGGAATGCTATAATTCTTATATAGGGTAAATTATATTCACAGACAGGATCATACGTATTGCCAAAGATGTTAAGAATGCATAAATGTAAAATGAATTTTAAATGAACCTAGAGGATGGTAGAGGTGAGCTGCAACTGACCTGAGGAATGGAGGATCCTGCATATTGATAGGTTAAAGTAGATGCAATATCATACATATATAAGTGCCAACTCAGGTACAGAGATCACAGTAGGGTACAAAGAAGTCCAAAACATACAGGACACCTACAAGCTCATATTGAACCCCCAAAATAACCACAACATATATATAAGCATATAAGTGTCACAGAGGAGTGCTACTGAGCATGGCAATATATATTTAAAATCAGAGACAGAACATGAAACACAGACAGAGCTCAGTCCACATCCAGTGAAACTTATACACGGTACTGTGCCTAAATATATATATGTATAGATATCTATGAAATAAAATGGTCTTTTAGTTTAACATTTTGGCCAAAGTGTTGTAAGCCCCTGAGCCACTACACGGCAGACCACATCTCAAAGGTCCCTAACACTAATATAAATTCTTAATAACCTGTGCATTACAGGAAGAATGATTTATAAGAAATCTGTCAAAATTAGTTGCATAGTTCTAAGTCTGATTGAAGCTTTTATTAACCTGTACATTACCAGGAAAAGCACTCTGTATTAGATTTGTCACAATCATACTGCAAGCAAGCAAGTTCCCTGAGAGTGGGAGATGCTATGGAGTGAGCTTTTAACCATTTAAATGTGGGAGGGGGTGAGCTTCAATTAGGTAGGAGGTTGCCACCCTCCAATCAGCTAAGACCAGCTGAACAAGAATTGTAAAACATACAGGACACCTACAAGCTCATATTGAACCCCCAAAATAACCACAACATATATAAGCATATAAGTGTCACAGAGGAGTGCTACTGAGCATGGCAATATATATTTAAACCAGATACAGAACATTAAACACAGACAGAGCTCAGTGCACATCCAGTGAAACTTATACACGGTACAGTGCCTAAATATATATGTATAGATATCTATTAAATAAAATGGTCTTTTAGTTTAACATTTTGGCCAAAGTGTTGTAAGCCCCTTAGCCACTACACGGCAGACCACATCTCCAGGGTTCCTAACACTAATATAAATTCTTAATAACCTGTGCATTACCAGGAAGAATGATTTATAATAAATCTGTAAAAATTAGTTGCATAGTTCTAAGTCTGATTGAAGCTTTTATTAGCTGATTGGAGGGTCGCAACCTCCTACCTAATTGAAGCTCACCCCCTCCCACATTCTTCCTGGTAATGCACAAGTTATTAAGAATTTATATTAGTGTTAGGGACCCTTGAGATGTGGTCTGCCGTGTAGTGGCTCAGGGGCTTACAACACTTTGGCCAAAATGTTAAACTAAAAGACCATTTTATTTAATAGATATCTATACATATATTTAGGCACTGTACCATGTATAAGTTTCACTGGATGTGCACTGAGCTCTGTCTGTGTTTCATGTTCTGTCTCTGGTTTTAAAAACAAAGAAGTCCAAGAAGACATATAACGATCACCAAATTTATCAAGCGAATAATTTATCAACCCAATAAATCAAAAGATATATTCCCTGTCATATTTAATGTCATCATTATTCCCAATGAGCAGAGGCAGGATATTGGGATATTTTTTAATAGGCTTCTATGTCAAGATCATCCTCCGACAAACACAACATGAACCCCCGCGATAGTAATATAGAACTGGAGATAAAACTCCACAACCTTATAAAAAAGGAGCTAAGATCCATCTACTTGTTCATTCCTGCTGCGGTCATGGTGTTAAGTCTCCTGATCCAGTTAATTTCTCATTGGAGTAACATTTTCATCCTATTGCCTCCCCTCAGTGACTTCTCAACCCCATCTATAACTTGAAACCTGAGTTGATTAGCCTGATGACACTTCAAGACGAAGTGGTGGGCAACAAGTGCCTCCACATCACCCCTGTGTATTGCAGCCTTATGCTGGCAAATCCGATCTTTAACCATCTGTGTCGTTTCCCCCACATAACCGATTCCACACACACATTTAATAAGGTAGATGACAAACCTAAAAGTGCACGAAAAATATTTTTTAATGGCATATTTATGTCCTGTCTGCGGATGTGAAAAAGATGAACCTTCTTGAACACTATTACATTGGGAACATGCACAACATCTGAATGCATCACACTTTGGCGGTCTAAGATGTTGTTGTGGTATTACCTTACCACCAAGGTCTGCCCTAACAAGAGAACCCCTTAGATTTTTACATTGTTTGTAAGAAAATAAGGGGGGAATGTTAAAGAGATCCCCTAAATGCTCAGAGATAAGTGGCCAATGGGATAAAATCAAATTCTTAATTTTACCACTCCATGAATTGTGGACCGATACAAATGGTACTGAGAAAGCCTTCTTAGGTCTATTCGTAGTAGAGTCAGACTTGTCCAATTAAGTTGTTCTGGGTAAAGATCCCACCTTACGACATTGATCTAAAAGACTATGTGGATATCCTCGCTCAGAGAAACCAGCAGGGAGAGTGTGAGTTTGTTACCATTCCCCTCTGTGTTTTTTGTCTTCATGAGTAAATGTTAATACACTATACCCTCTGCATTTGTGTTCTTGTCTTCATATGAGGTTAACTAGGAGTCTGCAGACCTGAGGATTTCACTACATGGAGCAACAGTATTTTGTGTATTTCAGTGCTATTGATGACTGGCTTTATTTGCACATTTAACTGTACACTTTTTGTCAATTTGCACCACAAGCACTTTTTGGTTTAGGTAATACCAGAGAAAAACTAATGGTAGGTTGTGTCCCATTTAAATCTTCCACAAACTGAGTGAAGGAGTCAATGCTACCAGACCATACTAGGAAAATATCATCTATATATTGCACCCACATACACCGAAATACCTGAAAGGCAGGATGAACATACACAAAGGTATGTTCAAAATTATCCATGAAAATGTTGGCGTGTGTGGGTGTGACATTAGACAACATGGTCATTCCCTGCTGCTGTATGAAAACGTGATCTTCAAAGAGAAAATACTTCCTCTTCAGGACAACTGATAATAAATAAATGACCAGCATCCGCTCCCACAGTGTGAACAGGCCACCACACCCCAGAGCCTCCTGAATGGCGACAATGCTCTCCAAATGTGGAATGGATGTGTATAAACTATTCACGTTGAGGGTTGCTAGTATACACTGTCCCTCTAAACCTGTCAGCCCATCAATCTTTAACAGAAAATCTGTAGTATATCTGATGTAGGATTGTGACACATCAACAAGAGGTCTCAACAGTTTATTTAAAAAGATGGAGATGGATTTTTCTTTGGTGGACATTTGGAGAGCACAACACCAGGGACAAAGGGACTTTACCTATTACTCGGCCCCTCACCAGACCTATTCCCGTATTGACTACTTCCTTGCAACCAAGAATGTTCTAAAGGCCGCCACCAACTCAGATATAGGCCCAATTACGTGGTCAGACCATGCCCCCATCATCCTGACCCTATCCATTCCATTTGTCAAATTAGTCTCATATAGCTGGAAATTAAATGACTCTTTACTGAACCATTCCGAAATAGAGGAGGAGATTAAAAAATCTCTTAAGGATTACTTCAGACTGAATTTAGGTTCGGTCTCATCTCCAGCAATCTTGTGGGAAGCCCATAAGGCGACAATCCGAGGAAATTTCATCTCAATTGCCTCCCACAGGAAAAAAGTTAAAACTAAATTAATTAAAGAGCTTACAGAAAAAAAATATCAAATTAGAGAAGCAGCACAAATCGAACCCCTCTCGGAAAATCTATAAACAGCTGACAACGGCTAGAACCGATTTGAAGGAGTTCCAATTGGAAAACGTAGAAAAGGCTCTCAAATGGACGGGTCTGAGGTACTATGACAAGGGGAATAAGGCTGACAGGCTTCTTGCTAGTAAGTTAAGAGGAGTGCAAAAAAGATCACAAATAACGGCGATTAAAAATAGATCTGGTGAGATACTTTATAATGAGAAAAAAATAGCAGAAGAATTTACTAAATTTTATACTAAATTATATAACTTGAGAGCTCGCCCTGCTAACCCAAATAACGCTGAACTAGCGTCTATTGCAGACTATTTAGATGACTGTGCGCTCCCCTCCCTTACAGAGGAAGAAAATGCTTTGCTAAATGCTAAAATATCGGTGGAAGAATTAACAACAGCTGTAAAGGCATCAAAAACTTCCAAAACGCCAGGCCCTGATGGCTTCACAAATGTCTATTATAAGAAATTCCTACCTATACTGTCTACCCATTTATTGAACTTGTTCAACTCATTTTTAGAAGGCAGCCCTATCCCGCCATCAATGTCAACAGCTAATCTGGCCATAATACATAAAGAAGGGAAGGACCCAACTCAATGCGGAAGCTACAGACCAATTTCATTGTTCAACAACGACCTTAAATTGTACAGCAAATTATTGGCGAACAGACTTAATCCCATCTTATCTAGACTAATACACACAGACCAGGTCTGGTTTGTCTCGGGTCGCCAAGCCTCGGACATTACCCGGATAATAATTAATATAGTGTTCATATGACAGGTTCAAAAGCAATGCTATTGAGCTTGGATGCGGAGAAGGCATTCGTCAGAATGGTCCTGGACCAAACATTGATAAAATTTGGCTTCAAAGAAGAAGGAGTCCGAGCACTCTATCAGAATCCTTCTGCCACGGTTAGACTCCCTGGTGGAAACTCTGAGAGGTTCCACATTAAAAATGGTACACGGCAAGGTTGCCCCCTGTCCCCCCTCCTCTTTGCCCTCACGATTGAAACACTAGCGTCCAAAATACAAAACAACCCTAATATAAAGGGTATTATTATTGGAAAAACGAATTATAAAATTTCCTTATTCGCTGACGATATCATTCTAACTTTGATTAAACCCCAAACTTCCCTTCCTAACCTCCAAAAGGAACTGACGGACTTCGGAAAGATATCTGGATATAAAATTAACAGCGACAAATCAGAGGACCGAATCTTAGTCTCCCAGATCCCGAAGTAAAACTACTCAAATTAAATTTTAGCTATAGATGGTGTCCTTCTCACGTTAAATATCTGGGAATTAATGTGTCAAGACACTATCAAGCTTTGTATCGAGATAACTACCCAGCGCTCTGGGAAAAGATCAAAAAAGATCTGGATCAGTGGGGCAGTTACCAGATTTCATGGATCGGAAGAATGATATTTATTAAGATGAACATACTCCCAAGATTGTTTTACTTCTCTCCAAACACTCTCGGTCCATGTTCCTGGCACTGATCTAAAAAACATTCAAAACAGGTTGTATCACTTTATTTTTCAGGGTAAGAGACCCAGAGTCGCGAGATCGATACTGTTGGCATTACGATCCAGGGGGGGCATGGGGGTACCGGATATAAATATTATCAAGCCGCCCAATTAAAGCAGGCAGTAATGTGGAACACAGACCCAGCCCTTTGTTGCTGGGTTCAAATAGAGTCATAATATGCCAGAATGCCTTCTCTACCAGCCTGCCTCTGGAGTCTGGACAGAGGAGATAGACACTCCCATAACCTTAAACTAAAGGCCATGCTACACACTTGGGAAATCTGGTATAAATGCAAGACTAGATATGGCCTATCCTCTTCTAGCTCCCAACTGACGCCCATCCTTAATAACCCAAAATTCCCACCGGGATGCGGATCCAAGCTGTTCGATCAACTAAAAATGAAGGGAATTGGTGCGATTGCCGATCTTTTAAGCCTTGGGAAGCTTCTGAGCGATCAAGATTTGCGGGCCAAATATAACATTAGAGAATTGGACATATTCAAATACCTCCAAATCCGACATTTTATTCAAAAAACGTGCCCACTCCCGGAATTCCCTTCTCTCACTAAATTTGAATATCTGTGCAAAACTAAGACCCATCAAATAGGCCTAATCTCGGAAATATCCATAGAGCTAGAGAGATCGACGGCCCCTCCACAGCAGGACTACATGCTTAAATGGGCAACAGACCTGAACATCACTATAGAAAGAGAGACTTGGGAAGAAATCTGGAAGGCAGCCTCAGAAACTTCCATATGCACCACAACAAAAGAGAACATTTATAAAATCTTGTTTTTCTGGTATCTTACCCCAGCACGATTAAACCAGATCTACCCCCTAGCATCAGATCTATGTTGGAGAGGATGTGGTCATAGAGGGGACATGGCCCACATCTGGTGGACATGTCCAGAAATTGTGAAATACTGGGCCAAGGTCCAAATTTTGATAAAAGAGGTCACTGACCTCGAACTGCCTATCAAACCACAAACCTTCCTGTTGGCCCGGCCAATACCCAGAATTGAACGCTCAACTAGGAAATGAAGCTCCTTTATTCTTACCGTGGCTAGATGTGAAATTGCGGCCTCCTGGAAGAGAATAACCATACCCTCCAGAAAGACGATAAAAAAGAGAATCAGTGAGGTGATGCTCATGGAGCAGCTGACGGCTACCCTTAGACAAAACCTATTCGCGTTTTACAAGATATGGGAGCCTTGGATTCTATTAACTAGATAAAGTTAACCTGACCCATTCAGGTAGAGACACTGCCCTTTCAGACAGAAAGAACAGAGATATAGAAAGCCACACTTCTAAAACTAACTAGGCCGAGATCCAGACAGCCAGGGTGGGTACACACCCTTTCCCCCCTCCTCCTTCCCCCCCTTCCCCTTCCCCTCTGCCTTCCTTCTCTGAAGGCACCCCTTCGTTAAGACAATTTAGGTTGTCATTTCTTTTCCCCCCAAAAAATGTAAAATTGTTCACGGATTAGGCTATGCTGTTTGTATGATGACCATTGTTGTATCAATGCCTAATAAAACCATTTGAAACAAAAAAAAGATGGAGACGGGCTGAAAGATGGATTCAGACCCAGCAACAATGGGATGACCAAAGGGATGAAATAGAGTTTTATTAATTTTAGGGAGTGTATATAGGATAGAGATCACTGGCTCTTTCTTGCATAAGAAGTTATACTGCTTTTTAGAAATGACCCCTCCTTCCACTGCCAGTTTGCAGATGGTATATAAGGGAACCAATTTCTTTGGTCGGATCATAATCAACCTTCTTATAATTAGATTGATCCCCCAATTGTCTCAGGATTTCTGCATGGTAATCCTCACGATTCATGATCACAAGTGCCCCTCACTTTTCAACAGGTTTCACTACCAAATCAGAGTCATTCGCATTGCTATCCAGAGTGTTACACTCCTCCCTAGTTAAGTTCACCCTCACAGGGTTTTTATTTCAATTTATTGACATCCCTCTTGATAATTCCAATGTATGTTTCAATGGAATGATGTTGACTTGGAGGATTACATTTACTTTTGTAGAAAGGGGGGGGTGATAGACAGCACTCTGACACAATGACTCAGCAAGGTTGCAGGGTCCACGGAACAGGAAGGGACCCTAATTCCCTTCAGAAGTACTAACAAACCAAAAGATAGTACTAGCACTCTCTGTCTCACAGCTATAGATATAGGCAAATACCAGTGTAGGGAATAAGAATAATTTAATGACACTAATAATAAACTGAAAATATAGTAACAATAGCCAATACGCCAATGCAAGAATAAATATCACCATAGAGAAAATCAAAAATTTAAGAGGGTAGAGGGGAAAGAAGGAGAAGGGGAAAAAAACTTGAAAGAAAAGGAAAAAATCACAAAAATGGAAAAAGGAAAGCAAACTAGGGGGGGCGACATTTCGAGGGGTGACCTCTTCATCTGACGTCGCCCCCTAGTTTGCTTTCCTTTTTCCATTTTTGTGATTTTTTCCTTTTCTTTCATGTTTTTTTCCCCTTCTCCTTCTTTTCCATCTACCCCCTTTAATTTTTGATTTTCTCTATGGGATATTTATTCTTGCATTGGCGTATTGGCTATTGTTGCTATATTTTCAGTTTATTATTAGTGTCATTAAATTATTCTTATTCCCTACACTGGTATTTGCCTATATCTATAGCTGTGAGACAGAGAGTGCTGGTACTATCTTTTGGTTTGTTATTAAATTTACTTTTGTTTCTAAGTCCACTAGTCAAGATATGAAGTGGAGTATCCAATTCAACATTATTAGATATATTAGATGGCACCTGTGGGTGTTTAGCAAAGTAGGTATTTAGGCAGAGTGCTCTAAAAAAAAAAGCATTCTAAATCAATATCTAGAGTAGAAAAATCCATGCTATTTGTAGGAACATAAGATAACCCCTTATCAAGAACTTGAAGTTGTTCAGAGGTCAATACTTTATCTGAGAAATTTAACACCAATCGTTCTCTATATGGGATTGAGTCCACATTCGTCGTCTCTGGGGGGGGGGGAAGTCTGCCTCTTGTGTCTCTTCCCCACACGGCGGGTCGGTCTATGTCCACATGGTAAGAACCCTAGTCCGGCCCTAAAAAAGAGGAAGACCGTTTGACAGACGAATCACTGTTAGTGGAATCAACATAGTTATATTCCCATTGATTATATTGTGGTCTTCTCTGGGGTCGCCATCTAGATTACTCTCGCCTCTGATCCCTCCATTGCCAAGAGTACGCCCTGCCACTGGTATAGTCTCTGGCATCACAAACAAATGTATTCCTCTTTCTTGATTCAACCTCTCAGCTATATTCAATGATCTTAGAGTCCAATTAACTTTTAAGTACATTAATATCTGCTTCACTCATTGTCATTCTGATGGACTCCTCGAGTTTATCAATCTAAGTTTTAATTTGTACCAACTCGCTTTAAATTTGTTCAATCGTTAATATGATAAGATCAAATGAACACTAATGTAATATACTGTATTGTCCCATTTCTCCACATAATTTACGATCAGAAAAAAAGGTGGGTTTAAGATTAAAGCGAATTCCTTGGAGATTGAGATGTAATCTAAAGTATTCCTCAAGAGTCGTTGCATGTAATTCAAAATGTCTTTGTTGTTTCAATACTCTCACTAGTTATTTCGGTAAATCAGGGCTATAATCTTCAGCCAAAAAAAACTCATGCTCCTCTACATATTGTAGCTATGCGGGTTGCATCCGTATCTGCGTATGCAAAAACTTGTCTGGTATTCTCTAAAACCATATTCTGTGACAGAAAAGAGTGCAAAAAAAGAGTCACATTGGAGTGCAAGTTTGTCAGCGGGAAAGGTAACATATAACAAATAGGGCAAACAGCACCACCTGAATAAATAACTATGCCTAATCAGGCTGATATAGATAAAGTGCAGGAAGACAAGGAGTCCCCACCAAGTCCCACATAATATATCGTATATATAAAAATGTCAACCCCGCACTCAAGGATGATATGGTCAGAATTAGTCTCAAGTAATAATTTTACTGGTAATTATAAGAATACAGACAAAATAAGTCCAGAATAATCTTATATCAATACGAACTAAAAGATAATGCAACACACAGATGTCAGATCAACCAAACATAGTGAAAAGGGGGGATGGGGGACATAAACATAAAAAGAAAACGGATGAACAATAAAAATACTAAAAAGAGAAAACGCAAACAGTTCAAAGAGTAAAGGGACAACATTAACATTTCAGCTCAATCAGCCCTTTCTTCTGGCAGTTAGCTTCATTCAATAAACTTTTATATGAAATAATATACTATATTAACCCCTCAGTAGCTCAAGTGGCCAACGAGACATTGACAACCCATGAATAGCATAACATTTATTCATTGAAGTCAGTGGGAATCTCGGATGAAAACAGCTCCATTGACCGCTTTGGCGGATATACTGTAGAATAAACCCCAAAAAGGTAAATGACACACAATATGTTTTGGCTCATGCATTATCATCCCTTTAAACCACATTAGCAAAAAGATTAGTCCGAGGAAACCATTTTTGATTATTTTAACATGAAAGTATAAAGGAGGAAGTAAAACCTAATTTAGCATTATCTAAGAGAAAAGTAAATATTTAGACATCAGAGACAGCAGTTGATTTTTATATGAAAAAATATTTTAAAAATAATAGTAGCGTGAGCCACAGTGCAGACACTTATCTTAGTTAGTAGTTTTTGCAAGCTTTGGGCAAAGCCAATTTTCTGAACACATATTATTCTTAAGTGAAATCAGAACAATGAGAAAATGTTTATGGTCTATGAAATTATTTACTGCCAATAATAAAACACGTTTTAACTCAGAAGAGATTAGCAGGTTATAGAATTTCATGTGTTGTCTTCAACTGAGTAAAATATAAACATGTACAGATGCAGCCACCAGTATCCGACCACTTGCCTAAGAAAATACTGGGGCTCTCTCACAGTAAACGCTGCAACATTTCCATGAGATTCTGCAGCCAGACTAATGACCCATAGGATTTACATAGTGGGGATCCCTGCAGTCCCATTCAGTTTGAATAGGACTGCAGGGACCTCCACTGTTTTAATCCGATGGGTCATTAGTCTGGCTGCTGAAATCTCACAGACATGTTGCAGCGTTACTGTGAGAGAGCCCCAGATTTTCCAAGGCAAGTGGTCAGATACTGGTGGCTGCATCTGTATTTGGTCAGCTATGAAAAATTAAGAATACTTTATGTCACAGATTTTGTGTATTTATGCATTTGGATCAGTGTAAAACCCTTTGACACTGTTCTGAAATTCATTCAGGTCAACCAAATATCAAGGAGGTAACAGATTTTCTTAGAATATGATTAGGGCAAAATAAATGAGTACTTCAGTATTAGGGGATAACATCTTTATTCCGTCTAAGAATTGATATTTGTGGACAAATTTTCGAAAGTTCTACTCTCTTCCTCAGGTCTTTTTAATATTCGCAAAGTTTGCAGCGTGTGATGTTGCATTGAACATCATAAACTGCAAACATTGCAAACATATATGCCAATATGCCACATACAGTCACAAACATAGAACATTCAATGTTAAAGGATCATACTGCTGCACATCCAGGACGGTGGTATATATGATACCAGTAAGTGCACTAAATGTGACTAAGGATGCTACATTGGTGAAACCAGCCCAAAACTTAAAACCAGAACCTAAGCAGACACACAATAATTAAGAAGGAAAATACTTCACTTCTCACAGCCAGATCATTCTGTAAATGATTTCAAAATCCAAATCCTCAAAAACAACTTAACTCAAATTTTTATAATGCTCCTTGACACTAAAAAAAGCGAACTTAATACTGATCTGGGGTTTCTTACACACTGTAGGAAAGACTTGCTGATCAGTTCCACAATCACAATTATCAGTACCTAAATACTATATAAGGTTCAGCTTAATCATATATAGTTTAGGTTCTGTATTATGTTGATATGTATATGATTTATGATGTTTTATAGTATGTTACTGTTTAGTAAGTTTTGTCTGTGAGTTATAGTACACTGATAGCTCTCAGTGCTAGTTAGGAGTTGGAACATATGGATATGAATGTCAGTAAGAGCCAGTATACGTATAAATATAGAGATATGTTATTATTTAGGTTTTGGTATTGGCTATGTTATTTATTTATTTATAGTATATGGAGGTTTTCTCTAGTCATCAGTATATTGATTGTATGTAATTATGTATCAGCTAGCATTTTGTAGTATTCTTTCGCCAGTAGGGGGAGGCAGCAAGCCTTAAAATGAACCATAGAGACACACATTATATAAGGAAGCACGTCCGCATAACAAGCCACACCCCTGATGAAGAGGCCACGCCTCGAAACATTTAGGGTGACTTGTATGGTGCAAGGAGGATCGTGACTGTGAGAGTACTGCAGTGCTGAACTTCGTGAGGGAGAAGACAGGGAGCGGGCTGACTTTGTTAGACCGGGCTGTGGTGAGATCATCCCTGAAGTTCTGCGCTGTTGCGACGCCCTACGGAGGAGGGGGAGCTTGAGGAGATCACGTGGTGACGCAGTCTGAAGCCGTCACGTGACACGGAAGGGCACTTCAACCCCTGGGGGGGCGGAAGCAGGCAGCGGATGCGCTGTAGCAGCTGGCATAGTATCCCACGCAAAGACAACCCTGCACAACTCCAGCACGCATCTGTGGATTACCACATACTGCCTAAACTGACCGGATGTTTGTGAGTGTATTGTTGATTGATTTTTTTCTGTGATTTTAACCTAGTAAAACTTTATTTGCACCAGGAAGTGTGCGCTTTCTTTTCTTCTCATCCTTTGCAGTTTCTTACACACTATCAGATTTGTATGTACTTATTCTCCCCCTTCACACTGCTGCTGGATGCTTGGTCCAACATGCACCCACATTTCTAACAATCCCTTTCATCCATTTGTATTTGTATTGCTCTACAATCAGAGCAATAGTTACAATACAAATATTACCATTGACTGAAATTCTAACTGACTCTACCTAATCTGCTTTTGAAAGTTATCTTGGATTCATTAAACTCATGGAATCTATTGTAAATTAGTATTGCTTGACATGAGAGAGAGTAGAACCCTCGAAAGCTTTTTTAAACTATAGTATACTTTAGTCAAAATAAAAGTTAGCACATAATGCTGAAGTACTCATTTATTTTGCACCATTTGACTAACACAGCTATTCAGTAGTAATAAAGCGACTCTCAAAACTGTGGCAATGCTGTGTGTTTGTATCAGGTGTGCATCAGATGAAAATATCCCCAGACAGGAGCATCAGAAAAGGTGAACCTCAGCAGTATATAAGAAATAAATGTATCCATAGCACAGATCAATACAATACAAAATGTTTATATTTAAAAGGATAGAAATTTGCACTTACAAAAATGCAGAATTAAAAAGGCACGTAACACTGTCATGTGTGTTTGGCATACAAAACTGGACACTGCCGCTCACCACACCAGCTTCCATTCGAACGCCCCGTCACTCTCGGGAACCTCACACGCTCTGACGCTTCCCCACTGATCATTCTTGCAGCCTCAGCTCCGTCACGTCCCCGTGGGTGTGCGTCACTTCCGGAATTCCTTTGTTGGTTAGCTGGCAGTCAGTGCGTCTGCCCGGTGCTCTGTGTTAGGCTGAGTACTCCACTCTACGCGTTTCGCCAAAACAAAGGTCACGGCTTCGTCAGGGGTGTACCGCCTACATGGTGTTACCTACTATATATACCCTGTCCAATTAAACGAATTAAAAACTACTATTTATCTGCGCTCGTATTATTAATTAATCGGAGCTGGAACAAATGACTATGGTTTACCAACCTATTCTCGGAACATGACAGACTTAACGGAATCTCTTCCTAAGTGGTTTATATGATCACATACAGAGCAAGGAAGCAACTCGCTATGAGCAAGATACACAATATGAATCAAGCCCATACAGGTCATATTTAATTAACAAACAATATTGCCACCAATAGGTGTCACGGTAAATTGCTACACCATTTATAGCACTACCATCTACACTTAGATTAGTTCTGTGTTGGTTTTATCTCATATATGCTCCCCCTGGACTGCGCAAAAATTGGAGCAGTTCTAGACAGGACCGGAGACGCCCCATCACCCCAGGTAAAATTCTGGTAAAAGGGGAGGACGTGTTTGTGTGTGAATTGAGTGTGGAATTATGCATGTGTGTGCATGCGTGATTGTGTGTTCGAATTTTCTATGAAACTAGTTTTTGTATGTTTTCATATTTTTAAGTCTTAAAAAAAAAGTAATAAACAGCGTTTTTAAATGTTAAACATTTAGATTTTTGTTCTCAACTTTTTAATTATGAATACCGGCACCTCTTCTTTTTATTTTTTATTGTTACAAAAAAAAAGCACTGAGATTAACTATATACATTCTAGATACATTCTAAAAACTCCTCATAAAAGCCCTGATAGCCAAGACACATTAAAACATAATCACATACTGTACGTATATAAAATATGTATGGAACCGGTTCGTGCAAATCATAAAAAGTGAAGTAATTTCCAAAGAACATGATGAGTCATTGAAATTCTGAAAGTCTCAGCATGACATTGCTAAAAGCTATAGCGTATGTAAATATACAATAATACTGAAAACCTTAAACAATCTGAGAAAAACAGCAGCAGTCAGGCCCAGTCACCTTAATGGCATTGTTCATGACTTTGATAATGTATCTATTTGGCTTCATATTCAATATTAGAGAGATAATGTATCTATTTGTTACTAATTAAATTAGTTGCGGCATGTGATAGATTAGCGGCATTAGTAGAATGCCAGATAAACTTGTCAGAAGGGGCAAAAACAGTCCCTTTGGTTCCTACACCCTTGGGCACAGTCCCCATTGAGAGGATTGGGGTACACTTGGTAGGACCTCTAGAACCCTCTGCGAAGGGGCACAGATTTATTCTGGTGATAGTTGACTATGCAACAAAATACCCTGGGGCGTTCCCCTTGAGCACAGCAGCCACTAAGCAGGTAGCCAACAAACTGTTGGAGCTGTTCTCATGGGTCGGACTTCCCCAGGTTAAACTGACAAACCAGTTTACAGCTAAACTGATGCAGGATGTCTTGAAGTTACTAGAGTTCAAGTCTGTTCGGACATCGGTCTACCATCCACAAACTGATGGATTGGTGAAAAGGTTTAACCGAACTCTAAAGAGTATGTTGAGGAAGTTTGTACTGAAAAGAGAGCTGGGGATGAACTTTTCCCATTTCTGCTGTTTTCCGTGCAGGAAGTTCCCTGGGCCTCTATGGGTTTCTCTACATTTGAGCTCCTATATGACCGCCAACCCTGGGGTATCTTAGACCTTCTAAAGTAGTCCTGGGAGGAACAGCGGTTCCCTTCTAAGAATGCCCTTCAAAAAGTGTTAGACCTTTGGAATCGCCTAGACATGGTTGGCCATTTTGCAAGGGAGAATCTTAGATCAGCCCAAGACAGTCAAGAGATACAGTAACCAAAATGCTCGCATGAGGGTGTTCTACCTTGGGACCAGGTGATGTTACAATTACATAGTTGTGAGAGCAAACTCCCAGAAAAATTTCAGGGCTCATTTGAAGTACTCTGCTGTATGGGTGACGTGGACTACGAGATTTCTCAACCAGGGTACAGGAAGGGTAAACCAGATGGGAAGGTAAGGTTTTGTGTGGACCTCCGGAAGGTAAGTGCAGTATCCAGGTTTGATGTATGCCCAATGCTAAGGGTGGATGAATTGATTGATGCCCTTGGTACGATGAATCACCTCACAAAAGGATATGGTAACTACCTTTAGAGGAGGAGTCCAAGATCAAAACCGCCTTCGCCACTCCGATGGGTTTATACCAATTGTGATGATGCCATATGGTGTGCATGGAGCCCCGGCCACTTTCCAGAGACTTATGTATAAGGTGCAGAGACCTCATAAGGCTTATGCCACAGCATACCTGGACAACATTGTTATCTACAGTAAACGCTGGTGGACCCATCTACACAGGCTAAAAGCTGTTCTCAGGTCTCTAAGAAAGGCAGGGCTAATGGCCAACCCTAAGAAATGTGCCTTAGTTAAGGCCGAAACAAAATACTTAGGTTATGCGGTTGGAGGAGGAAAAGTAAGGCCACTGACCAGTAAGGTAGTGGCCCTGAATGAAGTTCCGACTCCACGAGCAAAAAAGTAGGTGCTCTCTCTTTTGGGCTTAGGGGTACTGTGACAGGGTGAATGAACGTCACCAGCCATATACCTGGCAAACCTATGTTTAGGCTTGCAGTGCAGCAGTGACGAGGTTACGTTTCAGTTGAGAAGGGCTGCTTAATTAGTCTGACCCCAGCTGCATAATCAAGGTGTTTTAAAAACCCCAGGCTGTGCACACATGCAAGCTAGCTGGTCAGGAGACAGGACTGAAATACTGAAGAGATTACTGCTATAAGGTTTGTTTTTCAAAGTACATGTGTGATGAACTGTCTGTGTCCTGCATGCTGAAGAGAAGCTGCCTTGTTGTCTATGCTGAAGAGAAGAGATTTTGTTTTATCTGCTGAAGAGAAGCTATTTTGTTTTTGTATGCTGAAGAGAAGCTATTTTGTTTTTGTGTGCTGTATATTTTTAAGGCTCAATAAAGAAGCATTATCAAGAGAACCCGCGTGTGTGGTTGCATGTACCCTGCAACATATGGTGTCAGAAGTGCAGGATTTTGAGAGGCCCCTGCAGTTGAAGGGCCCTACACACAAACAAAAATGAGAAAAATTGAAGAATTTTTTTAAATAGTTTCTGTGCGAGCAGACCAGACAGCAGGGACTGTTAATGCAGGAGCAGACCAAACAGCAGGGACTGTTAATGCAGGAGCAGGCGCAACTACTATTGCAGCAGCAAACCCAGCTACGAACCCAGTAGCAGGCAGCACAGGATGAGCGGATGGCCAAGCTGCTGACCCAGTTCCAGGGTTTGCGAACAAACCCCCGGTCCTCCTGAGGAAAATGGCTCCGAACGAGGATCCAGAGGCTTTTCTTCTGACATTTGAAAGGGTTGCCGAAGCTCAGGGCTGGGCTGCAGATCGCTGGGCAACTGCTTTGGCCCCGCTCCTCATAGGAGAAGCCCAGGCCTCATATCAGGGCCTCCCAGCAGATCAGATAATGGACTACCAACAAGTAAAAGCCACCATACTGGATCGCTTAGGTCTGACCCCAGAGACCTACGGCAGCAGTTCTGGAACCTGAAGTACACCGCTAAGATGAGAACCCGGGTCCTCGCTCAGCGTTTATTGGACTTGTGTACTCGCTGGACACAACCTGAGGAGCGCACTAAGGAGGCAATTCTTGAGCAAGTCGTGTTGGAACAATTCCTACAGATAATACCCCCTTTCGCACGCTCATGGGTAAAACGCCATGTTGCTGAAACCCTAGCTTTGGCGGTCCGACTCGTTGAGAACTTCCTTGGGGCCGAGGATCAGGCGAGTGCCTTGGACCCGACAGATCCAACTTCACCAGCACTTGCGGAGACCTAAGAGGGAGATTGGAACAACGGGGAAACTACGGCCCCTCCATGTGCAACCGCCAAGTGCCACGAAAGGAGCAGTCCTTCCAACAAGGAAGAAGTATAAACGCCGGGCACCGCCGAGACCCTCATCCCCTTCCTGATGTCGGCTTGTCGCCAAAAGAGAGGAACTTCCGAGGACGTCGCCCACAGGACCCACCAGATGCCTGGTCTCCAGTATCCGGTCCAGCGGAGCGCTATCCACGGCCCCCTCCTGTGAGGGAACCCTCTCCATGTTCCGCCTGCGGAGAACAAGGCCACCGGCATGTGGACTGTCCACAGATGTATTGTTCCTTCAGCAGGACCGTCGCCTCGGCTTTCACTGGAGAAAATTATAAGCCCTGGCTACTTCCAGCCCAGGTTGGGGGAAAAACCGTCCAGGCCCTTGTAGATTCGGGCTCTGGGAAATCTCTGGTCTTCCAGGAACTGTTACCGCCTAACGTGTGTTCTTTTGAGTATAGAATGTATACACGACGATGTAAAACGGTATCCGACGGCCAAAATCCGGCTACAGGTAAAAGGTCAGGAGGCCTACCTCGAAGTAGGAGTCACTCGGCCGGGAAAGGCCTTTGTTTTCAGACCTAATGGCTCCAGTATCTCACGAGGAGCCCTATTCTATGGCTCAGGAGAACACTGGCAAACTGTTCCCCTTCTCGGCAGACCTTTTTCCCAGTAGACACCGGGTTCCAAAGACTCAGAAGCAAAGACACTCTGACAAACAGGACTGGTTGCAGAAATCTGGGTCTCAAGGTGACCATTCTATTAGCCAGAAGTCACACGTGATGGCTGGGGATGGCCAGAGGGAGGGGGGTATGGGCCCTGGAGATTTACCAGACCTATACCTCCCTTATTTTTGCCAGAGGCAAAGGGAAGACCCAGTCCTTGCTAGACAGTATGATAAGGTGGTAAAAATTAATGAGCACAGGGGGTGATATTGAATGCACAGGGGGTGATAGTATTCCCCCATTTTGAATTATCAAATGATATCCTGTATAGGGTGAATAGGCAGACACAAACAGGGGAGGTCACCAGACAGATATTGGTTCCCAAGGCGTTTGTTAAATCTGTGTTCACTCTAGCCCATACTGTCCCTTGGGTGGTCACCTTGGCAGGGATAAAAAAAATTGGACCGTATTTCATCCCGATTCTATTGGCCAGGGATGCATAGTGATATTGCTAAGTTATGTGCGGCATGTCCGGAGTGCTTTCTAACTAGTCCGAAGGGACAAAAACCAGCCCCTTTGGTTCCTCTACCCTTGGTGTCAGTTCCTTTTGAGAGGATTGGGGTAGACATGGTAGGACCTCTAGACCCTTCTGCGAAAGGACACAGGTTTATTCTTGTAATAGTTGACTATGCAATAAGATATCCTGAGGTGTTCCCCCTGAGAACAGCAATGGCGAAGCAAGTAGCCAACAAGTTGTTGGAGCTGTTCTCACCGGTTGGACTTCCCCAGGTTATGTTGACAGACAAAGGTACAAATTTTATGGCTAAACTGATGCAGGATGTCTTAAAATTACTAGAGGTCAAGTCTGTTCAGACATCGGTCTACCATCCACAGACTGACGGATTGGTGGAAAGATTTTACCGAACTCTAAAAGGGATGCTGAGGAAATTTGTAGATTCAGAGAAGAGAGCCTGGGATGAACTTCTCCCTTTTCTGCTGTTTGCAGTGCGGGAAGTTCCCCAGGCCTCCACGGGATTCTCTCCATTTGAACTGCTCTATGGCCGCCAACTCCGGGGTATCCTAGACCTCCTAAAGGAGTCCTGGGAGGAACAGCGGTCCCCTTCTAAGAATACCCTGCAATATGTATTGGACCTTAGGAAGCGCCTAGATGTGGTCGGGCATTTTGCTAGGGAGAATATTAGATCAGCCAAGGACAGTCAGGAGAGACATTACAATCAAAATGCTAGTATGAGAGTGTTTCTCCCAGGAGATCAGGTGATGTTGTTGTTACCCAGTTGTGAGAGCAAACTCCTAGCCAAATGGCAGGGCCCATTCGAAGTACTCCGCCGCACGGGTCATGTGGATTACGAGATCGCTCAACCAGGGTCCAGGAAGGGTAAACAAATTTACCATGTGAACTTGCTGAAACCCTGGAAGATGCAGCGGTCTCTATTCATCCACCCGGTGGAGGAGGAAACGGACTTGGGTCCTCAGCCCCCATGGGAGAACATCGTGGGTGATGACAAAATCCCATTGGGTAGACAGTTGTCCTCTGAACTAAAAGGGGACTTGTTAGAAATAATTACACAATTCCATGATGTTTTTTCTGATTTGCCAGGGCAAACTAATTTAATTTCACATGTGATCGAGACAGCACCTGGGGTAAAAGTACGTTCCCATCCTTATAGGTTGCCTGAAAGTCATTGGGCCCTGGTAGAGAAGGAGGTACAAGAAATGCTACACTTAGGAGTGATTGAGGAATTATGCAGTGAGTGGTGTAGTCCACTAGTTATGGTCCCTAAACCAGGTGGGAAGGTAAGATTTTGTGTGGACCTCAGAAAGGTCAATGCGGTATCCAAGTTTGACGCATATCCGATGCCAAGGGTGGACGAGTTAATTGACGCCATTGTTAACGCGGAATATATATCCACACCGGACTTAACAAAAGGATACTGGCAAATACCTTTAGAGGAAAAGTCCAAGTGCAAAACAGCCTTTGCCACTCCCATGGGTTTATAACAGTTTGTGACAATGCCATTTGGACTGCATGGAGCCCCAGCCACATTTCAGAGATTCATGGATAAAGTGCTGAGACCCCATAGGGCTTATGCCGCAGCCTACCTAGACGACATTGTCATTTATAGTTAACACTGGCGGGCCCATCTAAATAGGCTGAAAGCGGTCCTCAAATCTCTAAGAGAGGCAGGGCTCACAGCAAACCCTAAGAAATGTGCCTTAGTAAGGCGGAAACCAAATACTTAGGGTATGCAGTGGGAGGTGGAAAAGTAAGGCCACTAGCCGACAAAGTAGTTGCCCTGAAAGAAGTTCCAACCCCCCAAACAAAAACGCAGGTACGCTCTCTGCTGGGTTTAGCAGGGTACTATCGGCGGTTCATCCCCAACTACTCGGAAGTTGCAGCCCCATTAACGGACCTCACAAAAAAGTGTGCCCCTACACAAGTGGTATGGTCAAGGGAGTGTCAGAGAGCCTTTGAGGACATAAAAAGATGTCTATCGGAGGGTCCCATCCTTAGAAGCCCAGACTTCAACAGGCCTTTTGTAGTGCAAACCGATGCATCAGAGATAGGGCTACGGGCAGTGTTATCACAACAGTTTGAGGGAGTGGATTATCCGATCCTTTTTCTGAGTAGGAAATTGTTCCCGAGGGAGAAAAACTACTCAGTGATTGAGAAGGAGTGCCTCGCAGTAAAGTGGGCAATCGAGGCTTTGAGGCATTACCTGGCACGAGTCCATTTTTTACTCTGGTGATGGACCATGCTCCATTGAAGTGGTTAAATACTATGAAGGACTCCAATGCTAGATTGACCAGGTGGTATATGGCCCTCCAACCCTTCTCATTTGAGATTTCGCACAGGCTTGGAAAAGAAAATGCTGACTTCTTTTCTAGAGAAGGGGTGGATGGTCGGGCTTCAGCCGTGCGTGGCCCCAGCCACACACTAACAGAGGAGGAATGTGACAGGGTGAATGAACGTCACAAGCCATATACCTGGCAAACCTATGTTTAGGCTTGCAAAGCAGCAGTGACAAGGTTAAGTTTTACTTGAGAAGGGCTGCTTAATTCGTCTGACCCCAGCTGCATGATCAAGGTGTTTTAAAACCCCCAGGCTGTACACACATGCAAGCTAGCTGGTCAGGAGACAGGACTGAAATACTGAACAGATTACTGCTATAAGGTCTGTTTTTCAAAGTACATGTGTGATGAACTGTCTGTGTCCTACATGCTGAAGAGAAGCTGTCTTGTTGTCTATGCTGAAGAGAAGCTATTTTGTTTTTGTCTGCTGAGGAGAAGCTATTTTGTTTTTGTATGCTGAAGAGAAGCTATTTTGTTTTTGTGTGCTGTATATTTTTAAGGCTCAATAAAGAAGCCTTATCAAGAGAACCCGCGTGTGTTGTTGCATGTACCCTGCAACAGGTACTATCGATGGTTCATCCCTAATTATTCTGAAATTACGGCACCACTAACAGACCTCACAATAAAAGGTGCCCCTACACAAGTCGTATGGTCTGGAGAATGCCAGAGAGCCTTTGAGGAAGTAAAAATGTGTCTATCAGAGGGGCCCATCCTTAGAAGCCCAGATTTTAATCAGCCTTTTCTCTTACAGACTAATGCATCAGAGATAGGACTGGGGGCTGTCACAGTTTGAGGGGGAAGAACACCTGATTCTTTTCCTGAGTAGGAAATTGTTCCAGAGGGAAAAGAACTACTCCATGATTGAGAAGGAATACCTTGCAGTAAAGTGGGCAATTGACGCCTTGAGGCTTTACCTGGTGATGGATCATGCTCCACTAAAGTGGACTCCAATGCTAGACTGACAAGGAGGTATATGGCCCTCCAACCCTTCTTGTTTGAGATTCAGCACAGGCCTTGGAAACTAAACACAAATGCTGATTTCTTCTCTCTCGAAGGGGTGGATTTGTACTGCAATTTCAGTTGTAACTTGGGAATGCGCCTATAGGAATGCATGCCTTGCTTGGTTATGACACAGGATCTGTATCCGGAATTAATCACACAAGCAGCTTTCTTCATATTCCTGTAGCGTCTTTGTTACTGAATTTTTTTAAATTTTGACTGAAGTACAATAACACATTGCTTCAAATGTTCATGCATCCTCCTTTGTCATTGCATTCTCCAAATCAATTGAAGAATGCATGCTGCTTTATCCGGCGATAAAGCTGATGAGCTTTCATCCTTCTGTAGGCAGTCTGTGCGACGACAGTTACGGAGCGTATGCTCAGATATAGTTTCTTCTCCTTTTCTAGTTCATGAAGTTTCATATTTCCTTCCCTGACCTGGTCAGTCAAAACTGAATGTACTTCTTCCAGATTCTTGTACTCTCCGTTTACAGTCTTTAAACCACTACAGACACTTTCATAGGTATGCTTCCATGTACACACCTCTGTGTTGAAACTGTGCATCGCCTACTGAGAGACTTCTAGCTCTGTGCTAAGACTGTGAACCTCTCTGAGACTTCAAGCGATGTGCCAACTTGGTCAATGATGCTCTGCTCTTAGCAGCATCAGTGTATGGAATTGAACCGACATGCAATAAAATAGACGTTAATATATAAAAATAAATCCCTTGCACAGACCTCCCTTATAGTATTTGAAAAATAAATAAACTCACTTCCTCCTCATTCTTCACCTGTTGGCATGTTTCATACTTAATGTAGATTTTGTTCAAGATGTACAGAATGTAGAAAAAGTAGTTAGATACATACTCGCAAAAAAAGAAAACGTTTCAGGGCCCCTCAAGCTCAAACTACTTCTTTGTACATTCTGTAAATTTTAAAAGAAATCGACATTAAATAAGAAATATGCCAACAAGTGAACAAAGTCTATTTTTTTGAGTGTCGTTCCAATTCCATTCATTGTTCTTAAACTCATACCTTGCGGTGAAACTGCAGGATCAGAGCACCAACAAGCAGATCTTTTGAGGAAATATTGGAGAGAATTGGCGAGTGCAAGTTCAATGTCTTTTTCTCTATACTCTAGCATGAAATCTTGATTTTAATGCGTCTGCTCATTTGAAAAACCTCTCTCAGCTAGAGAAATGTCTGTAAATCATAGAAACTGACTGGTATGAATACCTCTAATCTGTGCATAGGGGTGTGCACCCATAGCTTGCAGTAATTGATTTCTGGCTTTTTGTTGCGATAAATATCTGTCTCTAGCTTACCATATGGATTAATAGTATCCAAAAGTCAAGGAAATCAATATGAGTTTTGGTAAACCCGGTAGTCAATTTTATATTGTAAAAATTATAGTTGAGCCCTTGGTGTACGCAGTTCCGAAATGCATAGAAGTCACGTGAGGCTGTCTGACACACTTTCCCATTGGCTGCTGTGGCAAAACAAAGAAGTAGGGGCTGGCGTACTATCAGCTGTCGGAGAAGTGTAGTCCGGACACACATCAGCACATCCAGGCAGCAGCATTGCTCCAAACTCCTTCTGTTGTTGTTTATGCACTTGCATTTTTATTTTTAATATACGTCCTATACACTTAATGCACTGTATTTTGCATTTGTAGTTTTGTGTATTTTGTGTCTTTTTTGCTATCTTAATGTAGCGGGGTTCCCCTTACCTGCCCAGCGGAGGGGGAGCTGTCCCTGTATTGTTTCGGTGGATTGGGAGAAGTTGTGGTGGCCATCTTGAAATGGCTCTGCATGTACTGAGCGGAACTACAATTCCCAGAAGCCCGGAGTTGGTCACATGGGCCGTCCCAGCCAATTGGGAGTGAGCGGCCATTTTATAGAGCTGATGTCCTCTGCAGGGCTGGAGACAGCATTGGCAGATGCCACAGAGCCTCTGAAGAGAGAGGTACTGTCTCAGGAGCGAGTATGCTCCTGGACTAGGCCAGACCTTGCCCCCTAGACCCCAGTTAGGCCCTGAACCAAATACAGTGCAGTATTATAGGAATGCAACCTTGCCGTCGGCATCGGAACCTGCCTCCGCTGCCTAGCGCACCCACTCCAGGAGGTAGAGGGCTACGGGGGACCCGGCATACATGCATTTTATTTTTAAATTGGGTTTACAATAACAACAACATTACAATACAGAAGAAAAATAAGAAACACAGACAAACATACTTTTACATTAACTTATTTCTAGTGTTGCCCATCATACCTATCATTTCAAAATTCAACACATTAACACAAATAATAACAAAAAGTAAAAACAGATGATAGCATTTTCAAAGATTAACATCAAATCGATCACCACACAGCCTCTTGTAATGTATTTTTACGTATATTTATTGTACTGTATATTGCAACATCATATTGCTAGCTTCAGAATGAATAGAATCAATACATGCAATTGCAGCATCTTAGCCAAATATAATTATAAATGTTCTATATTTGCCAAAGCAGCTGTTCTTACCTGAACGACCCCTTTGGTAGATATACTGTATAATAAGGCCCATAATGTGAATACAATGCTGGAAGCCCTGTTTATGCAGTGCTGCTTAGAATGTACTGTAACAATATGGGCAACAGCTCCTGTCATGAAAGGTTTATTGTCTGTGTTTGATGCCAGAGGCACAATGAGATACAGCAGAATAAGTTTCTCAATTTCACATGGAGCAATACTTGAATCAAGGCTTGTTAGTTCTCAATTCTTGTCTATCACTTCTATTCTAAGAAGCTAAGTACTCAGAAACCTTTGCTGACGGGAATAAACAAAGTACAATAATTTTATTCCTGGTCTAAACATTTCGTTGACTACTTTCCACATCAGTGGCTAAAAAACAGCACAATGTATGATAATGAAAAGCCAACAGTAATTGTAAATGATAACGCTGTAATTGCTTTCCTTTTGTAGCCCGCTTTCCCTATGACTAAGGAAACTTTGCGTGCTACTATACCTGTTTGCTCACAGGAGGCCTAAGCCTCTGCCACTGGGAGCCTAGGGTGAGCTCTTTCTCCTTATCAGTGCAGCGCCTCCACCAATGAGGGATCCCAGCGTTGGCGGAATAACCCCTCACAGGACCAATCACAGTAACAAATAATACACACACAGGGTATATAACTAACGTTTACTGAACACATATCAATAACAATAATAATGAACATATATAATAACTGTACTCCTGTACCCACAGTGTACACTCAATGTCCCAGCACCTGGTGATTCCCCCAAAGTACTGAGGGTGTGGTGGCACCAATAACCCTGGTGCCCTTCCCAGTCAGTCACACCCAAGTGTGAGGTAGCGCTACCCCTGTGAATCGTTGGTGCACGTATACATTCCTGGGCACTCCTGTGCCCAGGTACCGCTAGTGGAATAAAGATCAGTCAGGTCCCACGCAGCGGGACCTCTGACATCAATCCCCTCACTTCTTCGGCTCCTGATCCTCCTCACGAGGTGCGAGCTCCAGCTTGAGGGTCTCACACAATGTCTCTATTCCCTGTGACCTGGTCCCATGCTGCAGGGCACCGCATGGCCGTCCGGTCACCGGTGCAGAAAAACACTAAAGGGGAAAACGTCCCTATCTGGGGCCTTCCCTATAAGACTCAACTGGCTGTGACTCAGGACCTAGCTGGGGCCTAAGGGGGCAAGCCTAGGCCTAGTCCAGGCACAAAATAGCAGTTCCCCTCACCGGAGGTAAGGAGAGGGACTCTGCTACATTTTCATAAACTCCAATTGCAATTCAGATGTGATTCTGTGAAGTGGGTTAAAGATGAGGTGATCAAATGCATATTTTGCAGCTTCCCTGAACTCTCTGTAGCAGTGGTCCAGGGACTATTTTTGCCCAACTGAACTCTCATTTGACGCATGTTACACTGTTGCTTTGCCAGCAACTCCTGGAGCTGTTTCAGTCAATTGCAGGGTGTGGTTCAGTGAGCTTTTAGGCAAAGATCATAAAGGAGCATTCTGACATAACATAACAAATTGCTAGACCTCTTAGGGGAGTATTCCCTAAACTCCATTAGTTCACTTAACGTGACATTGTTAACTTAAGTTGATTAATATTAATGTTGTATTCACTAAGGATAATAACATAATGCTAAGCCATGATTTCTCCTGTACAGAGCATAGCATTACTAAAACAGATGTTACTGATAATGAGATGAAAATGAAGCATCATCATGTCATCGAGCAACACAAAGTCCTCCGGTGCATGGAAGAAAGGGAGAGAACACATTAAAAAAAAAGAGAACAAAAAATATAATGTAATACTGTTTTGAAGAATGAAAGATAGAAAGCAGTGAGATATACACTCACATTTGCTTCTCTTGTGTTGTTGCCTTGAATGATATCTTTACTTTCCCTGCAGGTGATACTTGCAGCGTCGGTGGTTAGCATGTAAAAGAAAAGTTGGCGGCAGATAGTGTAACACAATTTATTTAAGGACTCTCTTTCCTAATGGTTTAAACATTGACTTTGATTTAGAGGTTTCTTGACAAAATGAGGAAGGGTTAAATTCTCCATATCTGGTTAACCATTACCATTAATGATGACTGGTTACAACTTTCTCATGTGGTCATGGTCAGGCTTTTTGGCTTGGTATATGTTCAGCTGAGAAATGCATAAGTTTAGAATTACTGTACTGCAGTTTTAGTAATGATTTTAGTGTTTTATCTTATGTCATAATTTGCTTTTATTTTATTTATTTTTTATTGTTTCAGTCATGTAGTGGTTGTGTGTTTGTTTTTTGTTTGTAGGGTGTAATGCAGTTAACCCTTGTTTGTCATTGTTTAGTCTATCAGAAGCTGTTGCTTTAAACTGTATTTAATTGGTTCTTAAGTTTGCTCCAATCACTGCCGTTAGAGGTGTATATATGTCAACTCCACCTCTACCTTTCCAAACCCCTGTGGAAGTGACGTCGTCACGAAACGCATAGGGTCAGAGGTCACGGCGCCTTGGAAGAATTCGGAAGTGCGTCGCGCGTTGCTCTACCGCACGGCATACGCAGACTGTGTTGGAGTGGTCCCTGCAAGTTGCTGTGCTCCTGTTGAGAGCCCTGCGGCCAGAGGGAGAGGTGTGCGATCATCTACCATCTGTGCAGTTGTCTGCAGAGGACTATCTTCATCCCATCATTGCCTTTGTCTGGTGTTCAACGCGCATTTTATCCGATACTGTTGTAAGTAGGGCTCTGGTTTTACCGACGAAGCCACAGCGAAACGCGTTGAATCAGCTGTTGGAGGTGACTGAGAGCTGGGGAGAATACCGCAGGGAGGTGCTGGCAAGCCACGGAGACTGAAACGCAAGGCAGCTTCTTCCGCCCTGATCATAGCCGTCACAGGACATGATGTAGACGATGTGATGCATGTGGAAGTCCTCCGTTGTCTGAATGCACCGGCGCCATCCACGAGAAACCAGCAGTTCTCTCCAACGCATTGTTATTTATGCAAACATGTGAGTGCAATACCTAAAAGCTATTGTTGTACAATATATACCCTTATCGTACTATACCATTGTGCGCTCTCTCTTTTCTCTCTCCATATTCCTTGGGAGGTATACATGTATTGAGTTTTCACACGTTCCTAATATACATCAAGCTTACCAGACCAGCTATCATAAGGCTTCCTTAGAGGGCTTCCATTAAAGGGCTCCTATCAGAGTGCGATGGATCTCTGATATGTCTAATAACATCTTACCAATTTGTGAGTACAATCAACACAGAGACTAATTTTTTGATATTCGATTTATTATTACCATCTGCACCATTATACCATTTCTTTATTTTTCACATACCACTACGAGAACTACAACGCTCCTCCTATATGGAAGACAACGCAAGACTACATTGGACCTGGACAGTCCTTTAAAAGGGTGTAGAGCTGCTGTATTCATATGTATTTCACATTTTATATATCACGTTTTTCATATATATCACGTTTTTCTGGTGAAGGTTATTTATCACACTTGTATATATTTTTTCCATTTTGCCTCACATTTATTGGTTATTGTTAACACAAATTAACTTTAGATTTTTAGTTAGAAGCGCTCGGTTTCACTTTTTTGTTTCTGTATATCTCTGTTTTTTAGCCCTGATGATCCGCTACTAAAGGCTTCCTTGTCTTTAATAAATTAATAGTTTTGTATGTCACCAGCTTCTGTGTTTCATGTTTTTTGTTTCTATTCAGTTTTGTCATATGTTATCTACTTTATACACTATGATGTTTTTTCTTTTATTTCTCTGCATGTCACGGATCCACTGATTGGAGCCTGATCCTATATCATCACCGATTGGACTCTTATTTGGACTTAGTGGACATTATTATCTTTTGGGCGCTGGTCTGTATTTGTGTTTTGTTTTACAATTTATTTAACAATCATCTTCGCTCACACATTTGTTTCTTTGATTGATTGTGCATATAAAGAAATTCTAGGTCTGTTCCTGTGGCAAAAGTGTTAATGTTCTCCTGTGTTGGAGAACAGGTACAATGGTGCCCCACGTTCTCCAAAATCTCCCTTATAATGCCACACTGAGCTCTGTGCTGCAGATGCTGAAGCCCAACCTGTCTGCAATGGGCACACACCCATTCTAGGTGAGAGATCATCAGCATTTTTTTGTCTCAATCACATTTGGTTTTATAATGAAAGGTATGAAACTGAGAAATATCTACATTTTATGCTACATATGTCATCATAACTGTTATATTATATCAAATTGTTAACAAAGTTTAATAATGATGAAATGTAATAAAAGGTATAAATGACCACAAATGAGACCCACCAGCCAGCTCTGCATGAAGACATATTCAGATGTAGAATACGGTGTGGTCCCCTTTAAGACAAGCATCAGAAGGGATGTGGGAATTGAACCTACATGGAGATAGGTAGGTGTCATACCCTTGAGGAAGCATTAAAGCAAAATGCGTTGGGACTGGACAAGCTGAGTTTCAGTATCCCCATCACAAATCTGAGTGTGATATCATCGGGAGATTTAGAAGAATGTGGGACGTCGAGGTACCTTTCTTCCAACACAGGAGACTGTCTACATTTTTGTAACAGGACCTAGAATTTCTTTATATGCACAGAAAACTAAACTAATTGGTGAGTGAAAAATGTTCAGTTTTAATAGTTGTTAAATAAATTGTGTTGCACTAACTTTGGCTCAGTTTTCTTTTGCATGGTAACCACTGTTGCTGCTGGACCAGGGATTCTGCAAGGATCACCTGCAGGAACAATAAAGAAACCATTGACAGTTACCATACAAGAGATGCAAATTTGAGTGTATGTCTCACCACTATTTATGTTTCATTGTTCAATTACAGTATTAAACTGTATATATTTCTTTTTTTGTCTCTTTTCTTCTATACGTCTGAGGACTTATATCTCAATAGCTCAATCTATTTTGAAGCGTACAGTAGGAAGTCTCCTTTGCTCTGTTCTATTGGACTCTAGTTCTTTCATCATACCTGACATTCAGATGGGGATTTGTGGATATGTATGTATGTATGAACTGTACATGTATGTATGTATGTATCTATGTGTAAGGCCTCGGCCATGCTCCCTGCTGGCGTGCTGAGGCGCGCTGAGGCGCAGGGAAAGCGGGTGCTTTCCCTGGCCTTGCGGTTGCTTATCGCACGCGCTGTCAGCAGGCCGTCAGGGGGCGGGCCGGGGCGGGCGCGTCACTGTCCAGGGGTGGGCCAGTGATGTCACGGAGCTGGTTCGCCCTCATTGGGCGAAACGCTCACATGACCGGCCTGTCGTGCCGGCAAGAGGGGGAATTTTAAATTTCCCTAAGACCTGCGCTTCCGCAAGCGCGCGGAAGCGCAGGTGAGCCCCTACTAAGGCCGCTCTAATTGCGGCCGTAGGGGCTCAGTGCTGAGCGGGAGCGCGCGTCAGCACGCTTCCGCCAGCAAGCGGTAAACATGGCCGAGGCCTAACGGGTTTTCTCTGTGAATACAGACGCCACTAATGCTGTATATTACCTGTGTGGCCCTGAGGAGCCTAAGCCTCTGCTCGGGGAGCCTGGGGTACATATATATTCTTAATCTCGTGGTGCAACGCCTCCACCTGAGAGGGATCCTGACAGGGTGGGAAGGGGCCCTCACAGGACACAAACCAATAACACAAAATGGTATGATAAAGCAATAATGAACTTTACTGTACATATATAACTTATACTCTATAAGTCACAATGTCATTCACTTCCACTTATGAGTGTACACCCCTTGCCCACCAACCCCCACACGTGTCCACAGTATAACCCTAGTCCTGTGGTCAGCGCTGCCACTATGTGTGAGTACTCTGTAGGTGGTGCACGTGCGTAACAATACCTACCCAGTGCGACGGCACCTGGGTGTTCAAAGGATCTTCAAAAAGGATCCGACGACCTCCTGGATGATGTCCAGTTTCACCCGCGTGTGATCGGTCAGGCAGTCCCTGGATACAGTTCCCCTCTCTCTGCGGAGCAGGCCTGCTCTCAAGCCTCTTGGTAGGAAACGCAGTGTCTGCTGTGTCCCTAACTATCAATGCATACACTAATGGGGCAGAGTCCCTTACCTAGGGCCTGTTCCTGAAGTAGCACAATCTTACTGAGTGGCTCAGGGGCTAACTAGGGGCTAGGGGGCTGCTGGCCTAGTGCAGTGGGCCACTGACCCCTGCACCCTCACCTCCTTCCCCTAGACTCTCCTTGCACCGACTGACTGTCTCAAACCCAGTGAAATTTATCTATCTCCTCTAGCAGGAAGATCCTACAGCCCTATAGGCTCCCTGGCATCATGTGTGGTGCTCCTGAGGCTCATGGGACTTGTAGTCCCTTCCAAGAGCCTTCCCTGGTAGGCTAGTGCTTTGCGCGCTTCTCACTGCGCATGCACGACCTGCCTCAGTGCCTTCCGTCGCTCCGTGATACGGCGCATGCACACGCACACAGAAGATGGTGGCCCCCTCCGCAGGAGCCGCAGGAGCTGCAGGAGCCGCAGGAGCCATCGGGCATCCCCGGCGACGCGACCCCCGCACGGCACCTACATGCCCCCCCTCCAGAACACGGGCAGATGCACGTACTCGCGCCCGATCCCTATATGCCCCCGCAACCGTCCGCATCCCTCCCAGTCACCGCGGAGGTAAGCACAGGGAGGGAGGGCACACGCACCAGAGGGGACCTGGCTACATATGTATGCATTTTACATAGTTACGTAGCAGATGAGGTTGAAACTATATATCCATCCTATGTGTTTATAGCACAGATAGTACACACCTTGTTTATGATCTTTTGATCTTGTGTTGCTTTGTAGTAGCATTGTAATTTTTGTATTATTTATATAGCACTGATTAAGTGGAGCCACTTATATATTAAGAATCACTATTATTAATATTTTATTATGTTTTTTGATGTATGATGGCACCATCTTTTCCATTTTTTACATCATCGTAGCATCCCCTATTCACTAAGCTCTGTTATGGTCAACATGGGGAAGTAACATTATGGTAGCTACTGTAAGTCAGAGCTAATCACCATTACTCACAACAAAACCCTCAAATGGGGCTTTTGCTGAGCCTGTATGGGTGTAATACCAGAGTAAGCAATGATTTCACTAACATACAGTAGAGTTATTCCCTCTCCTCTCTTTCTCTCAGCTCACGCAATAGCCCTATTTCGTTGTCTGAATTTATTTCTCAAATGTTTTACCAGGAAGTAATACATTGAGAGTTACGTCTCGTTTTCAAGTATGTCCTGGGCACAGAGTTTTAATGACAAATACACGGTTACAAATACATAGTTACACTGAGTGTAGAAGTAATGGCAAGACTTACATAACGGCATATTATGTAAATTTATGCAATTTAATAAATCTAATATGACCTTAATCCTATGCCAATGAGCTCAATTATGGCTGTTTTTTTGTATGTAATTATTTTAGGGAATAGTTAACTCAGGTAGCTGTTACGCCGGTGCTGCCCGCAGACCAGACTCGTCTCTTATACTGAGGTGGGGACATATATGTGCACGCACCCGCAACAGAAGGAGCGTGTCCGTAGTGTAGTGTTTCGGCGTTGCCAGGCCAGGTGTGAATAGGTGTAGCAATACTTGCCGGTACTGGTACAGAAGAGACAAAGTGGTTGCCGTAAGCCAAGGTCAGGGAGAGAGAGATCAGGGAGGTCGAGGTCCAAGCTGTGGTCGAGGGATGAGAGAAGCTGCAAGGTCAGGTGGGAGCCGGGGTCCAGAGCCAGAGAGGAAAATCCGCCAAGCCGGGTCGCAACCTGAATAACGAAGAGCAAAGGGAAAGCCAGAATAGACGTCTGTAAGCAGAGACTATGTCGAGCGCTGTGAGAGAGGCAGCACATATATATCATGGCTGACCAATGGGGATCAGAGTAGTAGAAGGTGAAGAGATGGAACCCAATATAGCACTCAGGTTCACACTCTGGAGATGAGTGAATGATTTAAAACATAATCTTTATTAGTAGCAACGTATATAAAACAATGGATGATAGAACAACGTACTGGAGGTAGGTTGATCCTAATAAATGATAGCCATATTGGCTCCGGATAAGACTTGTTTGTGTGTACCAGGTAATTTTAATAAACCACTGGTAACAAGACAGCACATAAATCCTGGTATGGACCTGTGTAATGAGTGAATAATCTGGGTGTGCCCGGGTAGGTACTGAGACTACAGATCACAAGGGTAATGACTGCATAGACCCTAGTATGACATGGTAAATGTGACCAGTAGTAACTGATAAACATATAAACAAATACACTATGTATATCAGTGGTGGTAATTGTGCAATCAGCTATGCTCCTCTGTAAAAAATCGCATACCCAAAACAGTGTCAGAATGACCTAAGGTAACCTTCTGAGTGCTGTTCTGCAGGAGTGTGTTGACCTGCAGTAACCTGCGTGGCTATTACCAGTGGTAAGTACCCTGACTGTAGGTCATGGAAAAGGTCAGTTGGACCCCAATATGGGAGACACTGATGATAGGAGACAAATATGTAACTTCAGCATATATCAGAGGGCTAGGCTGTTGCACTAACAGAAGGTATAACCTCACTGCTGCTGTGAAGGAATCCGGACACAGCAGCGCAGCTTCAGTATTGCTGCAGGCAACGTTACTCAGTACTCATATACATCAGAGCACTAACCCTGTAAACACTCCTGAACGAGGCTAAGAGTGACCGTCGGGGCACTAATACCCTGTATGGTAATGCACGAGCTCCATTGTTTTATATACGTTGCTACTAATAAAGATTATGTTTTAAATCATTCACTCATCTCCAGAGTGTGAACCTGAGTGCTATATTGGGTTCTCTCTCATCACCTTCTACTACTGTGTTCACACCCAAAGCACCGTTCACATCCATATCCATTTGTGGCTGTAGCAGTGGCTCCCCTAGTACCTCAAATCAATAGGGAATGGAGGCAGACCTGGAGGAACATGAGGAGTTGTCCTGGATTGGTTCCTATAATAAGCAGCCAGGTGGGGAGCTTTGGGGTTAAGTGGCAGCCTTTGTGATATTTGGGGGCGTGGTTTCACTGCTAGTGCAGTGAATAAATTATACTTGCCCGGCGCGCGCTCTGTAAGGTCGGAGAGCGCGCGCCCGGGACCCGAGGGAACCGCCAGAGCCCTGAGAGGCTGCGGGGCAGCGTTGGCCCGCCGGGAGCGAGGGAGGCGCCCCCGCACAGCGGGAGCAGGTCGGGTGAGGAGAGGAAGCAATCACACGGCAGCAGGGGCATTCGGAGGTGAGGAGGGGTCGCCCTGTGAACGCCGCAATCCCCGCATCCTCACAGTAGCGTAACATCTGTTTCTGTTTCAGGGTATTGTGTCCTGATTTACCAGAGGTTTTGTGGATCCCTCCCTAGAGTATGTTCGAATTACTAACAATGCATACTGTTAAGTCTTACAAATATTCTCTGTATATATTGTTCTATGCATTGTTCTATGGCAAATATATAGGTTTCCACCCCTATTAATTTCAAATATATAGGGGCAGAATCATCATAAGCTTGTACAGGTTAGCCACCCAATGTGATGTTAACTACCATTAAATGGACGTTAACACCAGATAGGGATATTGGCAGACCAATAAAATATGTTTATTTGAGGAAGTATGTATGTCTTTATATAGTGGGTGCCATTAATGTACAGTCATAGCGCTTCACAGCAGTAATACACAAGACAATCATATAAATAACAAGTAATAGAAATAACATATTATGGGAAGAAGTGCTTCAGACATAAAGTAACTAAGTACATAGATTAAGGAAACTATCAATTATACACATGATTTTTTATATATTTATACATTTCCTTATTTTAAATAGAAAATACATAGATTCATAATTACTAGGTATTTAAATGCCATATGACACATTCCTGATCTGAAAAACACCTTACAGCCCATTTAAGTTATTTTTTTATTATTTAATTTATTTATAAAATGTTTTACCAGGAAGTAATACATTGAGAGTTATCTCTCGTTTTGAAGTGTGTCCTGGGTACAGAGTTATAATGACAATACATGGTTATATTAAATGAACAGAGGCTATAAGTTATATTTACAGACATTTCATGGATAGTTAGAGGCAACATAGGTTATGGGCTTATATACAGTAACAGTTACAAACCAAATTAAAATGTGAGACAGATGAAGTTTTGAAAGAATTGAATACAGTGACGGATTTGAGAGTCTCTGGTAGGTTGTTCCAGTTGCGAGGTGCATGGTAACAGAAGGAGGAGCGACCAGATTATTTTGTTAAACCATAGGACCATGAACAGTCTTTTGGAGTCAGCTCTCATGTGATAAGTGCCACATGTGGTAGAGGTGTGGGGCATGTTAAGATAACTGGCTAGCTTGTCCAGAAAGCATTTGAAGGCAAGACAGGAACAATGTACTTTGTGCTTGGACTCAAGTGATAGCCCATCTATTTCTTTGAACACTTTGCAGTGGTGTATGTTGTAGTTACATTGGAGGACAAAGCGACATATTACGTTGCAGATGGTGTCTAGATTGCTTAGGTGAGTTTGAAGTGCTGTACCATATATTTAGTCCCCATAGTCTATAAAGGCATTAGCATCTGCTGTGCGATGCACGTTGTGACTAGTGGGCTTAAGGAGGATTTGCTCCTATGAAGCACACCTAGTTTGGCATACTGTAGGTTTTGAATGTCAGAATATCAGTATGCAATGGGAGTCACACCATATGCCCAGTTATGTAAAACTAGTGAAAGGGGCTAGAATGGTGTTAGCGTTGGTTCTGATCTGTAGATCTGTTGTTGGAAGCTTTAGAAATGTAGCTGAATACCATAGTTACAGTTTTGTCAGTGTTTAAAAAAACAGTTTGTTCTGGAAAATCCAGTATTCAAGTGAGGCTAGGGCTGTGTGCATATAAGATAGTGTCATCCGCATACATGTGCATTGAAGCTGCTTTACAAGCTGTAGATAGATCATTAATGAAGACTGAAAATAATAGGGGTCCCAGAATAGGGCCTTGCAGGACCCCACAGGTGAAATCCAAGGGGTTCGAGTTAGAAAAAGAGACAGACACATACTGTATTGGGATCTACTCAATAGGTAGACGTGAAACCAGCATGTTCCCCTGTTCCAGAGCACTGAAGCTTGTTTAGCCAAATAACATGGTCAACAGTATCAAAAGTCTTTACAAAAACTAGGACTATTGCACTAGTAAATTGTCCCAGTCCCATCCACACTAGATCTCATTGCCAACTATTAAGATGGTAGTTACCCTGGAGTGGTTTGGGAAAACGCCAAATTGAAGTTGACTAAGAAATTATAGTAATCGCTTAATTGTGGATACATTTTTACTTGACTTTGGATAGTATCGGGAGAAGTGAAATTGGTCTGTAGTTAGACAGTGTTTTTGTCCCTATTTTTAAAGACTGGGACAAGTCTGGCAGTTTTCCAGGTCTGTGGGCTATGGACTGAAGACAAAATAGAGTTGATTAGTGAGGAAACTGGTATGGCAGTGACTGGGGCACTGTGTCGTAGAACTTGCCGTAGGTCAGGTCAGGACATTGTGTTTAATTGTAATGCTACTAGCATCTGTGTAATCTTCTCTTCAGATACTGGGACAAATTGTAAGCACTGTTTGGAGGGCATGGAGCTGTAGGGGTTATAACAGTTTGAACGTCATGATTGTAGTTAGGGTTGTGCCATGATAGTAGGGAAGTAGCACATCCTACAAAGCATTAATTGAATGAGGATGGAATATATTATTGATGACCTTCCAGAACTTTGTTGGATTTGCTGGATTTTGATCAAGATTGTCTGGGTACTATTGGGACTTTGCTAGTCTTATTTGCCTTGTGCAAGGTGTTTTATGGCATTACATCACATAGTAAATTCTGCTGCTGTTTTAACATTAGTGAGATTAATGACACATACAATATTGACAAGTGATCAGTACTAGATTTGGAAACCAAATACTCTACAAAGTGCTATATTTTATGTGTTGAAACTATTCATACTGTACCTCACCGTGTCTGTAAAAATTACCATGTGCTGCGTAATGCGCACTATACTGTAATTGTGATGAACTTTGAGTCCCATTGTGAGAAAAGCGCTATTTGAAATAAAGGTGTTAAAGTTCTTATTCATCTTTGGTAACATGCTTACTTATATCTAAAAGACAATCTGCCCTCAGAGAACAGACAATAATTTACACTTATAATAATACAAAATTATTTCTGTCTTGTATAGCGCTGACAGTGTATGTAGTGCTGTATATAGAATTTTTGCTGGCCCCATAGAGATTATAATCTGTTTTGTGCCTGAGGCACAAGGTGATAAAGTGATTTGCCCAAGGTCCCAAGGAGCTGACACCAGGATTTAGACCAAGTTCCCCTGCTTCAAACTTAGTGTCATTGTTTTCAGTCAGTGTCTTTACTCCGTGAGTCACTCCTAACACTGGTTAAGCAATAAGAGGGTGTGCCCAAGACGAAACAGCTGTAAAAACCATTAAACTGTAGTAATGTATTTTTCCAGTCCCTCTTTTTATTTATGAAGACGCATTGCAAATTATAGTGATTGGAAAATGAACGTACAAATATTCCAGTAGGAGCTTGTAAATTACAGTTAATCACTTACCCTTTAATAATACACACATTATTTAACTGCCAGCACAAATTACCAGTTCATGTGGAGATACAGTACATGCTCCACCTGCTGGAAACGTTTTGCCTCCACAAATAGAATCATTGTCACCTCTTCCTAAGCATAAGGCTGCATCCATAATGCGAGCGACTATATCCATGGCCCAAGCATACTGTATAGGTGTCCATGTTCAGGTGGACAAGAGGCAAAAAGTGACACACTGTGAGTGCTCATTTGCATATCCTTACCCAGAATCCCTGGCTGCAGTGGAAGCATTGTATGCTTAGTTATTATGGGGAAAGGCCAGTTTGTGGACCTGTCTAAGACATGTGAATACGCTCGGACGTGGTATTTTTTATTTGCATCTCACCTCTTTCTGGCATTTCACCAAAATAATATTTTATTTATGATTACAGTAAATCGATTATTTAATTTTTTTGCCAAAACAGCCAGTCCTTTTGCCATATCTGCAAAAGGAAAATATTTGAAATCAAATACAAAAAATAAAATGAGAATAATTAAGCATTGATAATACAATTTTTTTTTATGTTTCCAGGTTTAGTCAATTCTGATTTTTCTAGCAGACCACACAGGCAACAAATGTATTTGAATAAATCCTTTATAATTAGAAAAAAAAAACACTTTTATTTTGTCCATAGGGTGCACACACAACTAGAGGTTGTTAAAAAAACAGAGATTAGTGACTTGGGAACCTCTCTATACAACATCATTTTTCATCATCCTTAGATAAGACAGCTCCTGACACCACACGTCGTCCCCAGACGTTACAACCATGGCACACAAGAGCTACCTGCTACCTCCAAAAGTGCTCACGTACGGCTGAACGTTACTGGAGGGAATCACACTCTCCCCTATAAATTTCTACTCTCCTACTATAACAATGCCCTTTCCGTTACCAAGCAAACCTACTTTTTTCTCTCATAATATCTCTGTCCTCTCACCCTCAACACCTTCTGTATTTGCCACATTTAACTCCCTTCTCCACCCAAGTGCTCAAACTCGCAGTTTTGGATTACTAGCTGAATTCTAGTAATGTAAAATGCAAAACTGCTTCTAATAACTCGCATTATTTCTCTCGGCTCCTTCAGAGTGGCGCGATCGGTATTGTGAGTGCCATTCAGAACCTGAAATCTAGGTTTTGCTGAGAGCGAGCAAAACCCATCTCTCAGCAAAACCAATCTCTCAGCAAAACCCAAATGTCAGACTCCAGATAGAGTTAACACCACCTCAGGTCATTTCACTTCAAATGCAAGCACAATCTGGGAGTTTTGGCTGTTAAACCATGGGCTTGTCACTTTTTATAGATGCATTTAAAGTATGTAATTTGCAGTACGGATTTTGGCTAGTTTTAATCCTCTGCCTATGACCATGTTAAACCGTGCAGTATGGCAATGACAAACTCACAACTACTGGAACATCCCCCTATATCCTTCTCTTGGTGAACTAATAAAATCTTTTGGCTTTCAGTATCATCTCAATGCTGATGACGCCCAAATGTACATCTCTTCTTCTGACCAATACCAATCTCTAATGTCCCGTGTCACCAACGCTCTCTCAGCAATCTCCTTCTGGATGTCTCACTGTTACCTGAAGCTTAACATGTACAAAAAATAATGAATACTCTTTCCCCTTCTGCTCTCCACCCTACTACACCCAAATCCTTTTTCACTATCAATAATACCACTGTGACAGGGTGAAGTCAGGTACTGATAATTATGGCTTGGAAACATATATCTGAGTCCTTCATCCAGCACTCAGAACATTAACCCAGTAAGAATACTTGGGCAATCAGGAAGTAAGCTGAGACAGCTGACAACCAGCTTGATAAGGAGACTACTGCTTGTAGTAGGTGGAGCACTCAGACTACAGAGCTGTCCTGTGCAAGCTCCTATCCAGAAGGATTTCCTAAACTCTCTCTAGGGACAGAGATTCCACAAAAAAATACAGTAAGGACAGAGGGGAAAGGGAAAACTCACACTTTCCCTGCTGGTAAAGAGCAGAGAGTGACCTATAAACCCAGAAGAAGTAAAAATATAGACGAAACGCGTTGGACTTTTTGGGTTTCTGACGCCACCGTACCAACCCTACATCAACAACGTAAGGAATCCAATTGGCTGATGCGGCTGATGTGAGAGGCAGGCATAGTGCTCCCAGACGCAAGTGAGAGACGCGGACCAGGGAGAGAGTGCACGTGTGCATGCTGAGAAGCCATTTCGGGAGAAGGGTTGGAGTGCGCCCAGAGTCACACTCTGCTCTTTACCAGTGTGGAAAGTTTGAGTTGTCCCTTCCCCCTCTGTGTTGTTTGTTATATAAAGTTAAATGTTAATGAACTCTTTTGCATGCATTTGTGTTTTCTTCTTCATATGAGGTCCACAAAGAGTACCTACCCCAGAGGATTTAGTTCCATGGAGATGCAGCTAATGTGATATAAGTGTTTATTTATACTCACTGGGTTCATTTTGCACATTTACTGCACTATTATTTCTTTTGCACAATGAACACTTGTTTGTTTTGTCCTATGGCAGAACCACTGCCACGGCTTCTCTCCGAGGGGACCACAATCCGTGGTTGGTCCCAGAATCGGTGGAGGGGAAAACAGTAAAAGTCTTGGTGGACTCGGGATCTGGAAAAACTTTGATCCTAGAGGGTCTAATTCCAAACAACCGACTATCATATGACTCTCCACGGAATATCGAATGTATCCATGGGGATACAAAGAAATACCCGACGGCGAACATCCTCCTCCACATCAATGATCGAGAGGCTAGACTACTAGTAGGAGTTGCTCCCTGGCTACCTGCCCCTGTTCTACTTGGCTGAGACTGGCCCTACTTCGGAATATTGTTGGCCCCTACTCACAGAGCCTACTTCTCCAGTACCGTAAGGGGACTTGTTCCCCTTTTCCCCCAGAGATCTTTCCCCATAGACACAGCGTCCTAAAGATGCGTAAACAGACGTGCGGAAAAAGAGGACTGGATAAGAAAGGCTGGGACTCTAGGTAACCTTAGTCAGCCCAACAGACTACAAGACATGGTGGGAAATGACCAGGATGGGGAAAAGACAGACATGGGAATTTTGCCAGACCTGGCTCTTCCTGACTTCCGTCAGAGTCAGAAGGAAGACCCAACTCTGGCTAGACAATATGAGAAGGTAGTACAGGTTAATGATAACAGTGAATGAATACGGTGTAAGGGTGTTTCCACATTTGAACTACTGAATGACATCTATATCATGTGAATATGGTTAAACAAACAAGGGAGGTCATTTGACAAATATTAATCCCTAAAGTTTTTAGCCTAGCCCATACTCTCCCATGGGGTGGTCATCTGGGCAGAGATAAGACCATGGACTGCTTCTTGTCCCGATTCTACTGGCCAGGCATACATGGTGATATCATGAAACTTTGTGAGACGTCCTGAATGCCAGTTAACTAGCCAAAAAGGACAAAAGCCAGTTCCCTTGGTTCCTCTGCCCTTGGTCTCGGTCCCATTCGAGAAGATTGGTGGAGATCTGGTAGGACCTTTAGAACCCTCTACGAAGGGACATAAGTTCATACTAGTTGTCGTAGATTATGCCACCAGATATCCTGAGGCCTTCCCTCTGAGATCAGCCACTACTAAACAGGTGGCTCACAGGCTGATTTACCGCCAAGGTAATGAAGGGGGTTAACCCCACCCGCTACACACCGGTAGACCTAAACACCCATCCTTGGGGCTACTACCCCCTTCACCCACCCCCGCTACTCACAATAAACAAAAATACACACAACAACCCTACTACCCACCTCTTAGGCCACCAAGAACCATTACAATATGTAATAAACACAAATACACAACCCACCCACCCCCTGTGCCCCCACATAAAAACATATTTTATTTTATTTTATACACAGGATTAATACCAGAGGCCGGCGGTGGTCCCCACAGGTGTCTGGGGGCCCTTGGGTCCCCGCTGGCCTGCGGTACCATTCCTGTTTAAAAAATAGATTAGTTGACCAGTATTAAACAAAACATTAGCCAGCCAGCATAAATAAAGTAAATAAAACCATTCTACTTGCCCCTGCCATTATGAAGGGCATCATCTCAGCATACTGCAGGGCGATGTCCTCCATTGCCAGATAGAATATATTATAAATACAAGCTAATGGCCACTAACTCCTTAATCACCTTACTGGTTAATAACCGCTATAGTAATTAAGGGGTTAACTCACCCTCCCCTGCTACCCACACGAGAGGCCTAAACAACCACCTCGGACCACTATACCAACCCTGTACCATTGATTGGCATAGTAGTACATCATACCATATAATATTGGCATGATAAGCTACTATAACAGTCAATGGTCACCCTAATAAAAAAGCATGAATGTCCAAAATAAACAATAATAAAACATGTACAACAAGCACCTAAACCCCAAAAATTAAAAGCACTAGCTAACCAATCAATTACCAATATAAAACCACTAGCCATTCAATTACAGAAATAAAACCCCTAGGCAATCAATTAAATAAATCACACCACTAGCGAAACAATACATTTAATACATACAACACACAACAATTAATTAATACAACCACTAGGCAACACATCAATTAAAACCAGTAGCCAACAAAATACATAATTTTATAAAAACGCTAATCAATATGATTTTTTTTTTAAAACAAACCATCACAATTCAAAATAATTTAATCTAAACAATAAACAGAATGAGAGAATATAACAATCAATAGAAGAAATGCATTTGGCCAAAAATGCATTGACTACCACTGTTTTCTTCTGTACCCTAAACTGGCACAGATTAATACATTAGCAGTCAATGGGCAATGAAAAACATAAAAAAATAAATATCCAATAAAAAAACCTGTAAAAATAAAATGACATACATTCATTATTTATCTTACATTTAGAAGTGTTGGCCCTCCGAATCTTGTGGAATCAGGAAGCTCTCGTACCGTGACATCATGAAACTCATCCATCGCCATCCACCTTGAACATCCAGGACAGGTAACAAAATTCTTCTTTTTCATCTGTGATTATTTATTTATTTTCTTTAACTACTGTCTTCATCTCTTAATCCAATAAACCCATGTTAAACCCACGATGTTGACCTGTCTGCTTCTTGAGCTCAAATAATACGTCCCAGCCTTAAATATGGCCTATGGCGTCACATTTGGGCGGGAAATGGTGCACACGCCATCTGATTGGCTGTGAAAACCATGTGCCCCCTTTTTTTTATGTGACATATTGTAAAGGGACTGAAGCCAGTCAATCAGAATGACTGTGCTACATTTTCCTTTAATATGATGTCACAAAATCAAAAATGGCTGCCGTCACATGGCACTTCAGCCATTCAGGTTGTGAGAACTATATCCCTAATCTGATTGGTTGTGGTTGACCATGTGACTCCCTTTGGATGACGTCACATCCTTTCCCAAGAATTACTCTGTCATTTAGTTTTTTATCCCAGAGAGCAGTCTACATTTCAGTCTTTTGTGGACCCCATACACTGAGTTGTATTTAAAATAGAGGTACTTTAACTTAAGTTACACGCTGTTAAATTCTTATACTGGTGCGCCGACGAGTATTCTAAAACTTGCCTTAAACTTGCCTTGGAAAATCTGGGGCTATCACCAACAAGATCCAGGTACATGCTGGGTACAGAATAGAGAAAATAGGCTAAAGCGCTCCAATGCCAGGAATAAAAGAATATTGTAAGCCAAAACCACTAATCCAAGGTATAAAAAATTAGTAATGGTATTAGTACATAATAACCACTAGTATGGGTACTATCCTCCTGAAGACAGGTGGTAGATGGTACAAGCCCACCCACAATCAGTCTCATTGGCAGGTTCCCCTGAATAATAAGCAATACTCACAAATCCAAGGAGTGGTAGGCAGGCTGTGCAGTTTCCAATATTGTAGTAAACAGGAATAAATGGAGAAACAAAGCGCACAAGCAAAAACGGAGCAGGAAGGACCCAGAATCAAAAATAGAATAAAAGGGCACTTTAATGTGACAAAAGACCCATCCAACGCGTTTTGAACGTCACAGCGTTCTTTTTCAAGGATAAAACATAGTGTAATAACATCCATTAAATACCCTCTTACCTGCAAGCAGATTCACGCCAAAAACGGAAGCACGATGACGTCATGACGCAAAGCGCGTCATCGCGCATGCGCAGAACAATCCGGCATCGTCTAAGGGCAAAACTGTCCATGTAGGCAGTGTGCTGTATTATTAGTAAGGGCAATGCATAGGATAAAACAGTGATTCTAATAGTATAATAAGCAGGCAAATACATACCCAAAACGGACAAACAATGACGTCATGACGCAATGCGCGTCACCGCGCATGCGCAGAACGACACGGCGCTGTCTGAGGGCAAAATAGTCCCTATATGTATATATATATGTAAAGTGAACACAAAGGAATATAATATAAGCAAAAAGAAGGGGAATCAATAGTATAATATAACAAAATAATAATAAATTGATAAACCAAATTTTTAATAACTATAGAGAAAATGAAAAAATGAAAGAATAATGAAAGAATAATATTTATCTTACAGAAAATGGGCTAATTGCCAATCAATATTCACACCCATGGGGAAGCGCGTTTGGAGAATAAAAATCCAATACGCTTCCCTACGGTTCAATAGATTGATACGATCACCTCCTCTAGGCCTATTATTAATTAATTCAATGCCCAGGAAGGAGAAATTCCTGGTACCTCCCTGACCACATTCGGAGAAGTGCTTAGAGACCTGATGATTAGTGTCTTTCAATCTTATAAGTCTTAAATGCTCTAATATCCTGACCTTAAGAGCTCTAATCGTTCTTCCCACATATCTTTTGCCGCAGCCACACAGCAGGGGGCCCTGACAGTCCCATTCAGTTTGAATCCGATAGGCCATTAGTCTGTCTGCAGAAATGTCACTGAAATGTTGCAGCATGTACCCAGCATGTACCCAGCATGTACCCAGCATGTACCTGGATCTTGTTGGTGGTTGCCCCAGATTTGTTTTAGAATACTCGTCGGCACTACAGTATTAAAATATATATATACATATACATACATGCCCAGGTGCATTAACTGCAAAGGGAATTTAAAAAAAAAGAAAGTGGTAGTAGGCAGTCCAGGACTTTTGAAAAAATGTAAGCTTACTACAAAAGGTCAACCTGTCGGCTCTCCAAGGTGCCTTCCTTGAGAAAGGCACCTTGAAGAGCTGAAGCATTGGCCTTTTGTAATAAACGTCTTTTATGTTTTCAAAAGTCCTGTAACCTGTTACATACATACATACCAATTCCACTCCACGCTCAAACAGCCAAACCTTAAAGGCAATCAATAATCCAATATGTTATATTCAAATGGCATTTCAGTAACACACAATATAAATATATAAGAATTCAAATTAGTCTAGGAGAACTTCCCAGATCCAATGGTAAAAGAGGAGGATCAAACAAGAGGTTTATAAACAATGTCAATTGTCTGAGGTATGTAAACAAACATCTTGGTGGGTTTCCTGGTGGTGCTCCTTCAGGCAGTTTCCCCCCTTTTCCTCTGTTACCAGATGTATTAAAAAATAGATGAGCACAAGGTACCCAACCTCATATTGTAGATACTTTTAATTCAAAAACATACAGTATGAACAATCATTTTAAAATCAGTGCTCGCATTTGTATTCTCTGCTAAAAAGCACATCAATCCCGGTTTGACCTGTGGTGTACTGTATGTCCTCCCTGGACACATGAGCCTCATGTACTGTAGCTCCATACTAACTCCTCCTTATGACACTTCCCCAATCACAAGCCGATGAGGTAAAAAAAAACTTGATACATTGATTAAGCTCATACACCAGTTTTGCTCCAAGATCGATAAGTAGGAGAGTAAATGTCACACTACAGTATGTCTGTACTTTGGGTTTAATTGCAAAAACATTTAGTACAACATGAACTAATTTCCATTACACTGTATTCAGAGTTTCCTTTATCTGAACAATTCCATTTACTTTGAATTCCGATTACCTTTTCTCATTGTTCCCGTGGAGGATTTACAATTCAGTTCCACTAAGCAATCTCATCAATCCAGTTGTGTGACATGGCCATAATAAATCATTATAGTGAAAACGAAAATTGGTCCATCTAATAGAAAATGCAAAAGATCAATCAACACACTGTTTATATAACTAAATTGTGAATTTGGTACCTGGCAGGTCATCAAAAGGAAAGCGTAACCTTTCCAACCTTTTTGTTCAAGGTGGTTGCTCTTTAAACAGAAATTAAAAAAATGATAGTTGAATTTTGGGCCAAAAATACTGAGTATTGTTGGAAGTTGATCATACAGATTTTGTATGTTCTACCTTTGCACTGATCGCTCTATACTTTAGTTAGGAAATATTATTATAAATAATGAATCACTGAACTTGGCAAGAATGTATAAATGTAATGTTTCCACACCTCTAAAATGTAATTCAGCAATACAGTACCGTCCAATATGTATATCTCTTAACAAACTACTTTTACTTTGCCTTTAATATTCTGATCACGTAAAGTATTTGACAGTAAATTTCTTCCGGTTTGAGAACCAATTATGCAAATAAACATGTATTCAGGGTGGCACACATTTTTACATCAGAGTGCAGTCATGGGACTTTGCGACATAAAAATATGTTTTTTTTTATTATACAGCAAAGACATTGTATCCAGTGTTTATATAGAATTTTGCATGCCCAATGAGTCTTTGACCAGTATAACTTTAAAATCAAGTTCTGTTTTATCTTCATTAGGAGAGCACAATCATCAAAAAATCAAATCAAATCCATATATTGTAATAAAACAGCAATGTAGGAATCAAGCACTCAAAAGTAAAAATAATATAAATTTTATTCAACCAGCTCTTGGCCTCTTATCTCAATATTTCAAAAAGGTTTTCTTTGTATGTGTTTGTGTATATATATATATATATATATATATATATATATATATATATATATATACTGTATATATATATATATATATATATATATATATATATATATATATATATAAACAATGTCCTTCCTAATAACTTATCTATTATATATTACTTTGGGAGGGTCCACTATTAGTTTCTGTGCTTCAATAACTTAGTTAAATTTCAAAATCCAACTCCTTACAGAATATATGCAGTCAGGCAAAGTTAATGATGCAAGTAACTCCAACAGATGGAAGAAAATAATCTAATGTTCATTGGAACTTCTTACAAAATCAGTTCAATGTGGCTCAATTCTCCCCGTTATGGTGCCAGTCGTTTCCTCACTGCTGTATCTGATGTCATTAAATCTTTCCATGGAGATGCGGTTTAGACCTGTAGACTCTGGGCGATATTTCAAACCCGGCTGGTCCTTCTTCAAAGCCCCATTGGTTGGAGTTGCTTGTATTACTATCGCAGCGAACTTTTGCGCTCTACTGCTCACACCTGTTGCTACTCATGGACACTCCCCTGGCTCCCTTTAAAGCAGACCCCTTCCACTTCCTGGTTTCCAGTTGAATGTGTCTTGTGGACAGAAAGGAACACATTTGAAATGCCCGGGAGATATGCTATAGAATATGCAAAGTATAGGAAGGAAATCAGGGGAAATACACTGGCGACACACTTTATTCGAGCTCGGCTAGTCCCGCGAATTCGGGTGTACTCGGGTGTATTCAGGTTTCTGATCGTTTTCTGCCAGAGTGCATTGCGTTATTTTCCGGCAGGGATTTAAGCTTTTTATTCCGGCATGCTGAAATACTGCAATGCCGTGAAAATACACATGGTGGCGCTTGCGAGCTGTTCTCTGTGAAGCCGTACCCTATAATGAATTGTAATGCAGTATATATACTGTATATATATATATACTGTATAACAACAACCCCTATAAGCCCTAACATACAGTACTGTACACATACAGTACAGTACTGTATATGCACATACATAAATGATACTACTGTATGGGCGGCGGGGGCGAGATGTGTTTGCAGCAGAGAGAGATCCGCTGCTCTCTCTCTGCGCAAACATCGGCACAATAAAAATTATTTTAAATACATTTTTATTGATAGTGTACATGTGCAGGGGGTCTCCGGAGCTGAATCGCGTTGGTTTCATGTCTGGGGCCCCCCGGCCCCCCGAGATACAGGCCCCTTTAGGGGGTGCCGGTATCCCTCTGCTTGGTTTAAAGGGCCCGATCACGTGATCGCGGCCTGTAAACCAAGCAGAGCAGAGGGATACCGGCACCCTCTAAAGGGACCTGTATCTCGGGGGGCAGGGGGTCCCCAGACCTGAAACCTGTGCGCTTCTGCTCTGGAGACCCTCTGCACATGTACAGTATCAATAAAACACATACAATATACAGTATAAATAAACACTCGTTCTTTACCTTAGCGGCTATGCGCTATGGTAAAGAAGCATCATTTCTGTATTTTAATAATATTGTACAGTGAGCAGGGGGTTCCCTGAGCCATAAATTAATGCTCAGGGACCCCCCCTGCTCCTGCTCAATATTATTAAAAATACAGAAATGCTGCGTCATTACCATAGCGGATAGCCGCTAAGGCAATGAAGGGGTTAACCCACTGTGCCCGCTTTATTGTGTGTAGTGGGGATGGGTGAGGGGGGGTATTTGGCCCTTGGTGTGAGTTTAGGACTTGCGGGGGGGTTGCGGGTGCACTTAACCCCTTCACGACCGTAGCAGTTAATACCGCTACGGTCATGAAGGGGTTAAGCCCTCCCGCTACCCCCCCGCAAGCCCTAAACAAGCACCGTTGGGGCTAATACCCCATTCACCCACCCCCGCTACCCACAATAAAAAAAATACACACACACAGCAGCCGCCAAAAAATAAATAAATAAATCTAAATAAATAAAGCAGACCCCGTGAGGGGGTGGGGTGGTTCCCCAACGGTATGTGGGTAGGCCTCCCTTGTGGGTACTGACTGGGTGGTTAGGCCTCACGGGTGGGGGGGGGTTAGTGTGGGAGGGTATGTAGGCATCCCGAGTGGTGGGTGAGGGTGGGTTAACCCCTTCATGACTGTAGCGGTTAATAACCGCTATGGTGATTAAGGGGTTAGGGGACATTACTTTGTATGTTTTAATTTTTGTGTCTGTTTTGCAGAAGCGGAGGGGCCATGGCCAGGATGGGGGGGGGGGTAACGGTATGTGGGTAGGGGGTGAGGGTGGTTAGTAATGCAGGGAGGGAGATTTACTGGTAACAGAAACATCTCTCTCCGTTCAGTGTAATCTGTTTAAAGCCCCCTCCCCCCTAATGTGTGTTTCTGTAAAATCTCTCTCCCTTCAGTGTAATCTGTTTAACAGAAACATTAGGGGGGAGGGGGCTTTAGGCCTTTACATCTCTCTCCCTTCAGTGTAATCTGTTTAACAGAAACATTAGGGGGGAGGGGGCTTTAGGCCTTTACATCTCTCTCCCTTCAGTGTAATCTGTTTAACAGAAACATTAGGGGGGAAGGGGCTTTAGGCCTTTATATCTCTCTCCCTTAAGTGTAATCTGTTTAACAGAAACATAAGGGGGGAGGGGGCTTTAAACAATGCTGGGTATAATGTATAAGGTTTTTTACAATTAGATAGATGTAATCCTTGGTATTGTAAGGGTTAGCTTTGGTTTTAAATTGTGTTTTCTGGTTGGTACTTACAGTATATATTGATTTTTGTATACTTGATTGGTTAAAATAGTTGAATTGTTTGGAAGTGTTTGTATTTACTGGTAGAGTAAATCTTGATCCCGTGGGGTCCGGTGGCAGAGCACAGCTACACAAAGCTTTGTGTAGCTGTGCTCCACCACCGGACCCCACGGGATCAAGATTTCCTCATGTATACTGGGCGTGATGCACGCAATTACCTAGGACTGGGCTGCTGCTTACAAAAGTGAGTTCTCACAGTGATTATACATTATTTACATCTGTTTTACTAGGGACACACATTAGACTTGTATGGTATATATATAAATCTGTGTTCGTTCTTCAGTATCACATGTACTAGTATATCACTTCAATTATCCTGTGAGTCCACAGCAGCATTCATGCATGCCCAGATACCTTGAATATAATCACATATGCCTGACTCCTATACATATACATAGGATTGCTGAGCCCCTCACATAGGGATTATATCCCAGACTTACCATTTACTGGTAGAGTAGCTTGCAATTATATTGTTAACATTCATTTGCAGAATGTATATGGTGCATAGATTTTATGCATCATTTATACAATGTAAATGCAATGTACTGTGTGGATTGGAATGTTATGTTTTATATTGTAAAATCAGTTAGGATTATTAAATGGATTATTATTATTGTCTGTATAGAGAAGCGTTATCTGTAGGACAGTATGATTTTGATAACCATTCTACATGTATTTGTATATTGGTTCATCATGTGTGTATATATTCTGTATACTGTATATATATATATATATATATATATATATATATATATATATATATATATATATATATATATATATATGTATACAGTGTATATATATACAAAGTATATACTGTATATGTATAGGGATTGTTATTATATATATACTGTATATATATCCAGTATACATATACAGTATATATTTATTTCTCTTCATGTTTTTATTTATTTATTTATTTAGATTTATTTATTAATTGTGGGGCTGCTGTGTGTGTGTATTTTTTTTATTGTGGGTAGTGGGGGTGGGTGAATGGGGTATTAGCCCCAACGGTGCTTGTTTAGGGCTTGCGGGGGGGTAGCGGGAGGGCTTAACTGCATAGCCGCTAAGGTAAAGAACGAGTGTTTATTTATACTGTATATTGTATGTGTTTTATTGATACTGTACATGTGCAGAGGGTCTCCAGAGCAGAAGCGCACAGGTTTCAGGTCTGGGGACCCCCTGCCCCCCGAGATACAGGCCCCTTTAGGGGGTGCCGGTATCCCTCTGCTCTGCTTGGTTTACAGGCCGCGATCACGTGATCGGGCCCTTTAAACCAAGCAGAGGGATACCGGCACCCCCTAAAGGGGCCTGTATCTCGGGGGGCCGGGGGTCCCCAGACCTGAAACCAACGCGATTCAGCTCCGGAGACCCCCTGCACATGTACACTATCAATAAAAATGTATTTCAAATGTATTTATTGTCATTTATTTATTTATTTATTTAGATTTATTTATTTATTTTTTGGCGGCTGCTGTGTGTGTATTTTTTTCATTGTGGGTAGCGGGAGGGTGGGTGAATGGGGTTTTAGCCCCAACGATGGTTGTGTAGGGCTTGCGGGGGGGGGGGTAGCGGGAGGGCTTAACCCCTTCATGACCGTAGCGGTATTAACTGCTACGGTCGTGAAGGGGTTAAGTGCACCCGCAAACCCCCCCCCCCCGCAAGTCCTAAACTCACACCAAGGGCCAAATACCCCCCCTCACCCATCCCCACTACACACAATAAAGCGGGCAACTGCAAGCCCACACATTACTGATTCGGCGCTTTACAAGTCATGAGTTTATGCCATCTGGTGGACACGCGAAGCATTGCAGCCTAGTAAATCCTTCTCATTATCATTTAACAGATCAGGCCCCCGTCAGCCAGGCATGAACCGTGGCTGGGAAGGCAAACGCAACGAAGCATGCAAGAGGTGAGCAGCGGCGGATTCCAGGTATCTGCCAGGTACAAACTGGGCATTTGCTCGAATAAAGTGTGTCGGTGCAGTACTGTCCGTGGATATCATAGCTGCAGATGTGAGCAGGAGAGCTCAAAAGTATGCAACTACAGAGGAGCTATCCAGCAGCTAGAGCTTCAGCCCTGATGTCAGAAATTGTGGGTTCTGATCGTGTTGGGCCTGGCCGTACTCACTTACGAAAAAGGTGCCTTAGGTTGCATGTTAGGCTTGATCTTGTGAAAATATTTTAGAAGGTGTGGGGTGTGAGTCATATAATATACTTTGCATATTCTATTAGATTAAATATCCTTTGCATCATCCAGGTGTGCCCCTTTGTATCCACAGGTGTCTCTCCACAAGTTATTTCAAGGTAGATTTGAGGGGATATACATACAGTAGCAGTAGGTCCCTCCGTTCCCCTCTCATTCATTGATCAGCCAAACAGGGTTTACAGGAAAATGAAACAAACAGCCTAACTCCTGTTGGAAGCACTTACTATACCTCTCCATACACCATATCTATGGGTTGGGGGGATAGGCCCCTTACCAACAACACATATAGCAAACAAAGTGAAGGTCAGTTACTTTCGGGAAGGGGTAAGGTTCTGGAAATCCTTAAGCACGCTTCTCTCCACAGCGGTTCAGTGTGTGTCTGGAACCAGAGAGACGCAGCTTCCCTCCAATCTTTCAAACAGTACAGGGCATTTCCATGGACTGGACATCTCCCTGCAGTCAATGCTGCAGGGTTTTTAAAGGAGTAGCCAGCTGAGCTGATTAATTGGCATAGTCTGCTCTGAATTAACCTGCTTAGTGCTGTATTCCAGCTCTCTACATGGGTTTTCCTGTACAATTACCTAAACAGGGAAAACACCTTGTTACAGTATCGCACAGGGCTCTGTACTAGGATCTCTTCTTCCTCTATACCGCCTCTCAACAGGGCCACTGACAGAGGGGGACAGCCGGGACATGTGTCCCGGGCCCGGGGTCTGTGGGGGGCCCGACCGGCAGGTGCTGGAAGTTGGGTCAGATCCGGCTGCCGTTTCTCTCATGGCTGGGCCCAGACTCTCCCCAGCTGCAGGCCTCCTCACTCTGTCGCATGCCGGGGCCTCTGACATCAGCACGCGCCGGGTCTCCATTTCATGACGGCGCGCACCGGAAGCTGAAGCCCATCTTACATCTGGTGCTCTGACGTCAGAGAGACCCATCGCACGTCAGCATTGGAAACTCAGTGTGGGACAGAGTAAGGAAGAGGCCTGCATCTGAGTGAGATCCGGGGCCCGGCCATGAGAGGACAGGCAGCCGGGCCTGGCCAGAGGTCAGACCCACTTGCGGCGCTGGCCGCTGGGCCCCCCACAGACACTGGACCCGGCCTAACCATCCACAAGGTGTCTGTTTCTTTTATATGTATTGGAGAGTGTGTGCATTTTTTTTATAGGTATTGTTTTTTTTTATATGCATTGTTTTTTTTAAATGCATTGGGGATTTTTTATATTTATTGGGTTTTTTTTATGTGTATTTTTTTTATATGTATTTTTTATATGCATTGGGGCTTTTTATATGAATTGGGGCATTTTTATATGCATTGGGGCTTTATACACTGGCGACACACTTTATTCGAGCTCGGCTAGTCCCACGAATTCGGGTATACCCGGGTGTATTGAGGTTTGTGACTGTTTTCTGCCCGAGTGCATTAAGGTATTTTCCAAGCAGGGATTGAAGCATTTTATTCCCGCTGGCTGCAATACTGCACAGTATATATATATATACTGCATTACAATTCATGAATTTATGCCATCTGGTAGACACGCGAAGCATTGCAGCCTATTAAATCCTAATCATTATCATTTAACAGATCAGCCGCCCGTCAGCCAGGCATGAACCCAGGCTGGGAAGGCAAACACAACGGGGCTTGTCAGAGGTGAGGAGCGGCGCATTCCAGGTATCTGCCAGGTACATACTGGGTATTTGCTCGAATAAAGTGTGTCGGTGCAGTATGTATTTGGTTTTATTTTATATGTATTGTTTTTTTTTTTTTTAATGTAATGGAGGCGGAGGGGGGTGGCAGCGGCAGCCATGGGGGGAAGATCGACGCGAGCAAGGGGTGAGGACGAGGGGTGAGAAGCAGGGATTGACCGGGTATACAAACTGACCCACATCCATTACCAACCGATGTTAACTACTACTGGCTGTGCTCTGAGACTCCTGACACGTGTTTTCAACAGTATTTCTACAGAAGCATCAAATAATATAGGGTTTAAACATGTGTTTGAGGTGACAGAATAGTTGTGTGGGGCCACTAAGAACAATAGGATATAGAACCACGTAATGCATTATACAGTTGTCCTTTTTTGTATTCTTGCTATCTGATTGATAAGTGTATGGGGGAATTATACTTGGGTGAGAGGGTGAGGTGATGCATACACATAGCAGGAGGGTGAGAATGTCTATAGTCTGAATGGATTCCTGGTTGTGATGCAATCACTTCAAGCTGATAAACATTATTAATAACAGTGAGTGTGTGTGTGTGTGTGTGTGTGTGTGTGTGTGTGTGTGTGTGTGTGTGTGTGTGTGTGTGTGTGTGTGTGTGTGTGTGTGTGTGTGTGTGTGTGTGTGTGTGTGTGTGTGTGTGTGTGTGTCTATAGTCATGCTTTGTGTGTCTGTGTGTGTGGAGCTTGTATGTTATGAAAAAATGGGAGCCACACTCAGACTGCGTTATAAGTGGATCCGCATTGTAGCAGTTCACGATATAACAGGATTGAGCTATATAAATATATATATACTGTATGTTTGTGTATTGGTGGGTTATATGTATTGGGATTTTGTATATGTATTGAGGAGGTGGGGGGTTGTTTGTATATATTTGGTGAGGTGGGGGTTGTATCTATTTGGGGGGTTGATTTTTGTTGTATGTATTTGGGGTGGGAAGTTTTGTGCTTTGGGGTGGAATTTTTTTTGTTATATATTTTGTGGGGGGAATTGTGTGAGGGGGAGGGAATGAGTGTGAGGAGGGGGATGGAGTGAGAGTGGGGTAGTTGATTGAGGAGGGAGAGTGAGCGGAGAGAGAGGTGAGTGATGAAAGGAGGGAGTAAGAGTGAGATGCAGGGGAGAGAAATACATCTGAGGCGGGGGGCAGGAATTGAGTGAGAGAGGGGTAATTGATGGAGTGGGGAGAGTGATAGGTGTGACGGAGGGGAGAGAAATACATGTAATCCTTGGCCCTGGAAATCTGTCTGCGGCCCTGCCTCATAATCTGAACTAATCCACTCATCCACTCATCCATTCATTTGGATTCCAAATTCTCAATTATTATTAATTTGAACAATGTTTTTCCCCATAAATCTTTAAATGTAAGTGTAATAATTCTGCTGATTGTTCCAAAGAAAAGGCAACTGGTATTTTTTTTATTACATTGGTAATCAAGGAACCAGAACATGTACTTTAATAGCCCTATTTGGTTAACTACAATTGATGCTACAGTATTTGTCTGAACTGAATAATTTTGAAATAACCTTGATCTTGTCTTTCTAGATCACAGAGACTTATTTAACCAGTGTGTTGCTAAGAAACTACTGATTGACCACTACAGTATGACTATTAAAATAGTTTGATGGCATTTAACATTTAATCCACTCATTTATTTTGATCTTTTAATATTGCCACCACCAGACATCAGATAAAAGTAATTATTTATAATTAACATTTCTTTTTCCTATATTATTTGATTTTGAAAATTGTATTTTAGTTCTATTAATGTTTCTCCTTTATATAAACGTTTTTGTACTAAAGCTGATGTGCATTGCCTTTTCACTTGGGGGTGAGAACCTCAGAAGTCTGTTAATGGCTTAATTTAATGTTAACGTCTTGTTAAGTGGTAACAGGGATCTTCAAAGCTCCCCAACAATGCATTAAGTGCTGTCTAACATGTAAGACAGCCAGCCGTTAACTTTAATGGACATTAGTGCTAAAATGCAAAAGAGGGGATCATCTCAAAGCATATCCAAAGCAATCCGTTAAAGTTAACGTGCAAATTAAAAAAAATTTATTTAGGTCATGGCTATACCTGGTGTTAAGTGTTTGCTCCTAACATCAAGGAGCAGAAAATTATTTTCCCTTGTCCAGGGTTTTGAAGTGGGCTACTTTGGTTTCCTATACAGCATTACAGCATCCTTAGAAGTATAAAAAGCCAAAGGGAATACCTGAACTAGGTCAACAAATTTAGCTAATAACTGTGTATTAACCCATTAGACGTTATAGTTAAAAAGGTTAATACTAATACCCTAACTACCCTAAATGTCAGGAAATATTAAGTTTTAATAAATCTGGTGCTTCAGGGGTTAATGTGGTTACAGTTTGTCTTAAAAAGAAATTGTGTTTACGACAGGTCAATGCCCTTCCTGTGTATGTGCTGATTTACAGAGGGCTTCATTGGGGGGGTGGGGGAGGCGGTGTATAACTGATGGCCCAATAAAGGTGAAACATGTGTTGTGTGGGAGTGAAAGAATCTAGAGATAACGGCATTTGTTTTGCCAGAGATGGGATTAAATTATGGCTCTGACACCAAAATAAACAGGATACTTTTAAAGTTACTTTCAAAGCATTCCTGGTAGGGTTCTACAGAGTGTAAAGGGGGAGTGATTAACCCTACTATTAAAAAAATATCAGATGATATATGAAATCCTGGACCTGACACGTACTCTGAATAATAATGTTGAGATATTTGTAATAGTTTCAAGGAGGCGAATGCAATAAAGGCCAAACACGAACTTTAGAAGATTGAGAGGGACACATATCCATTTGTCACTCAAATTTAGGAGCAAGCCAGTCAAAATAAGTCTTGTTTCGTTTGTCAAACTCGTCTCAAACTATTGATATGAATCACGTATTATAGAAACAAAGTTATGAGGCCTTTTATATATTCAAACAAGACTTAAACGTCAAAATAGGAGGGGTTTTTCCAAGTCACAAAAGTATCAGCTAAGTAGCTGATTTACGACAGGAGTGTGTTTGAATACACGAAGGTCTGAGTATAAATGCTGGTATGTTTGAATAGAAAATTAGAATTCAACAATAGGTGTTGGGTGTCAGCCAGCAAGAGGTTAATCCCTGCCTGGAAAAGGCAGGAGGTGTAAAAAGTTCAGCTGGGCTGTTTAAATGTAAAATGCAGGCAGAATACAGCTCACAGTTTCCGTGACCCTAGGTCTGAGATACATGCCTATGCTATAGTATGTACATAGACTTGTTGCTTACTGAAGCTATATTTTGTGTTTCTGAATTTTAGTTGAAGAAAAGCTATATTTTGTGTTTCTGAATTTTAGCTGAAGAAAAGCTGTATTTTTGTGTTGCTGAACCTTGGCTGAGGAAAAGCTGTATTGGTATGTTGCTGAATTTGGCTGAATAAAGGCCACGTTTACTTTTCCAAACGCAAGTCTCCTGTCGCTACCTCTGCATGCATCGCCTACAGTTGCTGTCACAAATGATATGCTAGAGGTGGCCCTTTGCTTTCAAACAGCCCAGGAGACCATCATTGAATTTTTTTTCAAGAACTCTGGCAATAGCAGGCCCCGCAAGCATAGAGGCAGGCCCAGCAGGAGAGGCAGACCCAACAAACAGAGAGGCTCCTTCAACTGCTGGCCCAGACCATGGCATTGGCCAGACCAGAGCTTCCAGGCAACCCACCGGTGTTGCTGCTTAAAATTAAAACAGAAGCTGGCATTTCTTCTGACCTTTGAGAGGGTTGATACTGCTCACGGTTGGAAAAAGAATCGCTGAGCAACTACTTTGGACCCGCTACTTACCAGAGACACAAAAGCAGCCTACCAAGCTCTCTCCACAGAACAAGCATTGGACTATAAAAAAAAGTCACGGACACTATTCTGGACTAGCTAGGTCTGATCCCAGAGACCTATAGATGTGTCCAGATTTACTGTTTTCAGTGCCGCAGACCAACATGTGAAAATCCTTGGTCTGTCCATGGCTCGTCCGCATCACCAAAAACAGCAAAGTTTGTGTCTGCGAAGGATTAAAAACAGAATTAATCGTCCCACCCAACCAGTCTGGAGGAGCTGCGCATTTCACCAGAACAGCTGAGGAAGGTAAGAGGTAGTGAAAGCAGCCTCTATATCTGTCCTGTCCTTTGATGATAGAAGTGACCGTATATGGTCCTATACTGTAGTTTTTCCTCATGACGTAGGTACCCATATATGTCATCTACATCATCAAAAGGAAGAATAGATATGGAGACTGGATTTTCACCACCTCTTGCCTTCCTCAGCTGCTCTGGGGAGACAGCTAACCCCTGTTTGCTACATTAGCGGTTAGTAAATAATTGCCATGCAATGCTTTACTAACTGCTAATGTAATTAATCCCTCCCATTATCACCCCTAGGAGGCAAAACCATCCACAGTAGGGCAAGTACCCCTTCCACCTGCCTCCTCTACCACCAACACAACACCGCTCCCTCCATAGAGGGTGCCGGCTAGGTAGTCACTCTGGCTGGGGTTTAAAGCTCCGCGTCACAGGGACCAATTCAAAGCTAGCCCAGCCAGAGCAGCTACTGGCACCCCCTACAGAGGTCTATATCTCTGGGTGAAAAAAAACATTAAACATACAGATGTATTAAGATTTATTGCTTGCATGACCATGAGAAGGTGTGATCTGACATCAACGTGAATACTTTGTTGCCCACGCCTCGTCTATGCCTCGTCTGTGGCTCGGCTACAGTCAGGTGGATTTGTGTGGTTATTTATGTATTTAAATGTGCAGGAGATACCGACACCCTATACTGCGACCTGTAACTCCAGAAGCAGAATTTCCCAGGGCTGAAATTAATGTGGTTCAGCTCTGGAGACCCCCTGCTTCAATACTATGTAATTCAAATAAAACAAAAACATTGCGATCGCCTGTTAGAGATGTGCAGGGAGAGGGACCGATTATGTCTGCTCTCTGCACAGCTCTTCCAGACTGATGCGCTGCGGTAGAATTAACACAGTGGGAGTCCCATTCAGAAGCAGGGAACCCCCGCTGTATTAATCCTGATGGGCAATTCCCCCTGCTCTGCACTTGGCTGTGATAACTCCATGTATGGTCTGCGGTTCACAAGCACATGTTGTGAGGTAGGGTGGAGATAAAGCTGGCTACATCTGTATCCCATTGGGATTTTCTCATCTGTGTTGTGCCCTTTACCTCAGCACTATAGTGGTGAGCCACCATCGTGCCTCTTTGCATCCACAAATCATGGGCATTCCCATTTCTTACTTCTACTCCTAGTGTGTCATCTTCCTCTTCTGTATGGACAGCACCCCAGTCTTTACTGATAACCCTCCTGCGTTTCCTCCATGGAGTGAAATATCTAGTATGACAGCGGTTCCTTCTATATTTCGCCGGTGTGTACACTCTTGAGGAGCATTTGGTATGCCTTCTAATGCAAGGGATCAATATCCAGCAATAAGTGTTTCCCCCAATGGTCTGGCACCATTTTGATAAAGTAGTTGTCCAAAAATATTAGCATTCATGCCAATTATGGCTCCAGTTTTTCCATGCTGCTGACTTCAAGGCACATGAGGGCCACACCATCAACGGTCCTTAAACTCCAGTTATTTTCTTTTGAAATCCAAACTTCACTACATACCAAAGATAAGGGTCGCTGGTGTCACTGAGGCCTCAAAAAATGAAGCCCTCCAACGGTTGCAATGGCAGATATTTTAGGTACCGACCATACCAGGGTTTAAAAATAATTGATACCTGTGATCCACTAACCAAGAGGATGTTGCATACTTGACCCGCAAGCTTTGCTTTCATTTACTTTGATAGCCCCAATAGTTCCCGGGGTAAATGGGAGGTAGTATGATCTCTTGCCGGTGAGGTTTGGATGGAGCCTTTCTGCACTGAAGTCACAGTATGCTCTTTCACTGGATCTCGAGGTCATTTTCGGAAGCAGAACGAAAGCAGATGAACTGCTTCACGACCTGAGGTAAATTCTCTCTTTTCCAGCAATTCCTGGCACAGTGTCCTTCTTCCCCACATCTATAACATAAATCCGCCGCTCCAGTTTTTGGATCAGGATTTCTCTACGACTTCCTTCTCCATCTAGAGGTTTGCTCTCTTTGGGGTGACCATCATGCTTTTCCCCAACGTTCTTCTCGAATATTCTCATTAGCCACTCCTTCCATTCGCATGGCATTCATCAAATCCGAAACATCCTCTGTGGGCTCACCTGCTTGGCCCATTTTTGGCCGCTCCTCACTTGGCCGATCGCGGGTCATAGCCCATATCAGTCCTTCATCAGGCCAGACACCAGCCGCACTCTCTCGATCCCTATTCGCTAGTTGCTGCTATGCACTTAGTGGACCGCCCTGCAGCTGGGCAGAGCGTCATCTGTTCTTCCTCATCCCGTATCTCTTGTAGTAGCATTAAAAGCTTTAGGGGAGACTCTTTCTGCTCTCGGAGTTGCAGGTAGATGCTCATTACATCTCTTGATGATCAATTGTTCTACTCGGGTGCAATCAACCAGATCAGGGGTGATACCCATACCACTACCGTCAGTAAAGCCAATTCCAGTCTGCACAACAACTCGCCCTCACCCACGCTTTGGTACATTCCCCGGAATCTAAAATACAATTCTTTCCAACTTCCAGTGGTGCCTAATGTATTTTCTAATGCCTGCAGGTATACATTAGGGGTACTAACAACATTTCCTTCTCTAGCTTCTCTTACTATGGATAATGTTTGCCCCTTTAAGCATTCCGCAATCCGGATCTTCTTGTATTGATCTGAGCCTACGATTCCTGTACCATTTGTGTATCCTGCTCTATCCAACTTTCAAAATTGTCCTCCCTAATGAGATTCAGGCCTGAGAAGATTTGTAATTTCCTTTAGTAATTGTGCCCCTCCCCCCTGGAATGCACAGATTTCTCCACTAACTGTCCCATGACTGTGATAAGGGCCTTGGCAGAATCTGGGGCATGTCCTGTAGAGGAAGTGGGCACTTCAGGGTACAGGTTTTTTTACGAAACTCTTCCATTGTGGCTCCCTCACTAGCTAGGAATTCCTGGATCTTATCTAGTACAGTTTAGTGTATTAAGCAACATTGCTAGGGCCCGCAACAGGTTTAAATCCCACAGTAACAGCCTACATCTTCTGGTCCTTCCCCACAATACTAACAGGAACTTTGGTCAATATCATCATCACACATACACAATATATATGCAGTCTTAGTATTGTAGCACAACATATTCTCCTGAATTTGGGCCTATCTCTATGGGGGTCCTGCACGTCTACTCCATTGATACTTGCATCATCTTTTGTACAGTATCTGGGACCGGTAGCACCTTATTAAAATCTATGCCGTCCCACATGCACCAATCGGTTAAAATGGCGGCACTCATTGTGAGGTAGAACAAAATGTTGGCAGGAGCACTATAGAGCGATTGTTCTAGCGACTTCTGTAGAAGTGTCGATGTCTGACTGTACAACTGTGGAACTTATAGTGTGTATCACACTAATTAAATTAAAAAATTTGTGATCTCAGCAGCGCCTCAAATGTAACTTCTCTACTTTTAGATCTCACACTTATGACAATTGCTGAGGTGGGGCCTGATTCCTTATTGAAAACTTACTGGGCAACACGTGGCCTATGGTCAGTGGGAAGAATACAGGCATGGTAAACAGGTGATACAACACGTTTACTTAGAAACTACTAACGCGAGTAACCTGTGATCCTCAGCCGAGGATCACTACAGACAGTATGCAATATAACACAATTCCCAATGATGCTGCACGGGTGTGAATCAGTGTCAGTTGTGCATTATCCATCCAATCCTTAGTACAGCATGTTGGCTTGTGATGGTTCCAGCACATTGTGGGAGCTTGTTGTATACTAACTGTTGCAAGCTTGGGGTTCTCTGATCGGGCAGTCTCATTACATAGACCTCGCTGTCCTATGCTTAACATGGAAAGGAGACTGGCGACCAATCAGAGAACGGATCGTAACTCTACCAGCCAATGAGAATGGGGCTCGTCTTGCTGTCTACGTCAGAGGAGGGGGCATGTCGAGCCAGCTTGAAAAGCCAGTTGAGCGTGAAATATGAATTGACCAATGGGAATCGTGCCTACGAGGAGCAGCTTCCCCGAGCCAGCCCATTACCTCCTGCTGGGCAGGCTCCCCCAAGTCTGGCAGAAGAAGTGTTTCCTCGCGGGGAGCTCTTGTTCTCTGGACCTAGTACTCCGCCCTTCCCCTCTCACCAAACTGTTCAACACCTCGACTTCCCTCCTCTCCTTTGATCTAGCATCTCCATGCAGACACCTCATTTTATTGAATTACCGGGTCTGTCTGTAGGGAGATGAGTGTCACTGGAGACCAGGTTTAATGAACACCTTTACCGGAATCATTCATTGAGAAAAACAAGGTAATGAAATAAATTGAAGTTTATTCACAGAAATAGGCATACACACAGTGAACACAAAATACAGACTAAAAGCGCACTTACTGGGGGTCAAAACTAGACTGTTCTACGTGCAGGGAAGTCCAAATAAGAGTTTTACCCTGACCGGGACTTAGCCCAAAATCCTCTGGTTCCTAAATCGGCATGAAGTTCCACATGCCACCGCTCCCTTCTCTTCTGAGAACTTGGACTTTTTCTTGACCGGGTGTTAGTACCAAACTCCTGGAACTAAAATCAGCTTGCAATCCGAGCCGTGACCGCTACGTTTGATTATTAGAATTTGGCTGCAAAAAGTGGGACTTAGAAACTTTTCGGGCAGGCTTCTGAGGTTGAAAACTGAAGCTGGTGCTCCGCTATTTGTGCAAGAGCATTTTTGAAAAGCCCGCCCGCACTTCTACCGCTGTAAATCTCAAACCTTATTGGCTCAGGGGTTTCTTGTAGTATGTGGAATTCCATTCACATAATACTACAGCCAATCAGCATGTGGGAACTTTCTCAGTAGCCAATCAGAGCCATGCCGGTCCAGTAAGCCGGGTCAGCAGGAAATTGTCATGGGACATGCGCAAGAATGCCACCTCCATCCCTGGCTATTTCATGCCACCCAATGGGTCAGGTTCCTCTAGGTCTGGCAAATCAAATGGCAGCTCGGACGACTGCCATTGTTCTCAGGACATGGATACTTGAGCCCTTCCCTGCTACCCAAATGCTTCCACAACTCTGGCATCCTCTGGCTACTTTGAACTCCGATGTCCACTAGACTTACTGGCACTAACTTGGTAATCCTGACAGTCTGTGGGGGCATCGGTTCCGAAAATCCCAGTTCAAATACAGTGCACAACAGTACATACCAGCACTATTACAGTATTAAATAAAAATACACTTTTAATACTTTCCTACGTCTCTTGGTATGGGGAATAGAATAGAAAGCTGCACAAGAAAGCTTTTATTTCTATTAGCCTTTATTCCCCACACATTATCTTAAGACTGACTGAACTCTGAGAGTCCCCTAACAACGTTATATAAACCTTATATACAGTATGGTTGGAGCACCCATGAACCCCAATATAGGTTCTGAGCTACCTGGGCATTAATTGGGGTATCCCTATTAACCTAGGGACCCCTTATAGTTACAGGGACACATTTCATCCCTTTGCCCCATTTATCTTTCTGGGCTATGCTTAATCAGGAAACCCTAGCGGTGAGTCGCGCAAGCGTTTTTAAGGGGAGATATTGCCGGGACAATGTGCCTACATGTATCTGAGAATCTCGGTACGTTTTTAGGGGAACCGACAACTCTGGACCCCAATTACCTAGGCACATTCTGACAACAATTTCTCTGCAAAACCCCCCTTGAAACTCATGCCCTAGCAATCCCTGCTCGCTGGCATCCCTGGAAAGGCAAACCACATAAAATCTTTATTGCCACAAATTACAGGTTATGCATATACAGTTAATGGGTTCAAGAGCTGACTCTTCTTGAACCCTTATTTCGGATCAGAGGTAACCAAAACAGGGCTTGACCTTTATTAAGAGCCTGGTTACCCCCTCACCATCACAATGAGATACACAAAAGTACCAAGCATAATATGCATATGGGAACATTATACATGTGGGGGAAATAGGACAAGGATACTTGGGCCAAAACCAGGACTCGAGGAGAAACTTTGTAGCTCCGGTGTAATACACTTTGTGTACTCGCAGAGCCTACCTGCACTTTACCTCACATGTCCAAAGGTCCAGTCCAGTTTTCATCTCATTAGTCTGATGCTGAACTCAGACACTGGAATATCATGCTTGTTCTGCAGAATCTCCCAAACCTCTGCAGCAGATCGCTCATCATTTTCAAGGCTGATCTAATACACTAGTTGAATCATTTTACTCTGACAATTAGGAACATTTTAAAGATTAAAAGAGTGCAGATGCATACTGTATTCATACTGTGTGGCTGTGTCAAAAAAAAAATTAGAAGCAAAAGAGTACAGTATGTAGTATTTACTCAGTTCTGACCCTGCAGACTATTTTACGAATCTTTGTCTTCTCTTAGGCATGATACCGAACACAATCTGCTGACACCTGGATGCCTGTTTCCCATAGTCACTGTGAATGCAGTAAGTGACATCCAGCTTCACGATATACCATAGGAAGCTTTGGCACAATATCTTGCAAAGTGCGGTGGACAGCCGAATCAATATGTCCAGCTAATCTACCAACAACATGTAAGTTTTGAACAATATTCCCAGTGGTCCAAACAAGTCAACTATGACGACTCAAGGGGTAAGAAGGCGATTCCCAACAATTTGAAGAGAGACATTTTAGATGAACTGAAGAAGCAGTTTCAACTCACTGCTGTAACAATTCATGAAAGACACAATCAATGCACTTTAAAGGCATCAGAGGACTGTGGACTGGAGTCATCAGAGTGAAGAATTTGTGGATTGAATGAATAACTTTTTTTTTTTAAAGCCTTTCTTTGAATAAACGCAGTTATTAAAAAGTTTTTAAGCTAGTAAATTATTGTAGTCATTGTTTAATTGTTCTTTTCATCCTTGTTTTGCAGGCTGATGAGCAGTACTACTATGTGTGTGTAGGGAAAATTTTTAGCGATACTGTAATGTATGAATTACATTGCATTACATCTATTTCTTCTCTAAATAACAAACAATGTAACAATTATTTAACATTTGAACCTGTAAAAGAAACCGCAAGTAGAAGATTTGATTATTTATAAAAGTATTTGCATTATTTAGTCATTGCTTAATCCTTGTTTTGCAGATTTAGGGCAAGCTGGTAAACATCAACAGCAATAACGGATAATGGAGGTAATGTATGCGTTCAATTCAATTGTCAATACCTGAGTATGCATGTACAGAAATGAAATAACACGCATTTCAACCAGGTCTCATAGAGACGCTTGTGTAGAAATGAAAGATACGCATATGCATTCCACATAAATTCTATAGTAGAGGCATGCGCAGAAATTTATTCTCGGTTATTAATAAATAACATTCTCACAATTATTTTACATGTGAAACTGCACAAACGCAGGTCCAAAGAAAATGTCGGTTGATAAAGATTATGAAATGATAAAATCTTCTTCAACCTTCTTCCAAATATACAAAGTATTTGTTACTTATCTCTAAACTGCCATTTATTTTAATCTAATAAAAAAACCATACTTTAAAAATACTTTTTAGTCATCAGAAGTTTTTAGGGGACTATATGGTGGGTTAAATTGAAATAAATGGAATATCATATGATATATGAAATGAACAGGAATAAGGGATGAGTTACATTGCATTTACATATAGATTAAAGACACAGTAGCACACGAGCGCCACCTATTGTTACTGCAGAGGACTATGACATGATGCTCTTGCAGCTCAGTCGCACTCACACTGCTTCACCTGCTTTCACTCAGCAAAACATAAATAATTGCTGGGGATTTAGACTTAGCTTCTCTCGGTCATGCAGGCAGTAAATCTTATTACATCTGTACATTTAAAATATATGTTAAAATATAAACCTATTGATTGGCACTGTGGATACCAAGGCCCTCAATGGGGGCCTGGATTGCCAATGTGGCTATCAATGGTACAATATTTACCCCCCTTCATTATCTTAGTGGCTAACTGCTAAGGTAATGAAGGGGTGAAACCCTCATGTCACCCCCACCCCCCTTGGAGACCTAACCACTCACCCCATGGCAATTATCCCCAAGACCCAGCCCTCCTACCCCCAATAAAAGCCAAATCTGGCTAATAGCGATTTTGCCCATTCAAAAGCATTAAAAAAATACATTAACTAAAATACACATTACAATAAAACACAAACATACTGTACAGTAAACACTAGCCATGTAATCCATTGATTGTCACTGTAGCTACAGTAGCTAAGCCCTCAACGGGTGCATGGATAGCAACAATGGACACTCTATAGTACATGAAAGTATTACTTACCCCTGCTACGATGAAGGCCTTCTTCCTCCACCTCCTCCTCAGCGGCACAAGCAACCAAAATAAAGGGCCGATGCCCAACAATTAAAACACCATCTACTGTACAGTAATCCCTTAATTACCTTAGCGGGAAGTAATCTAAGCCTAACCACCCACTTAAGGGCAAGTACCCCTTCACCCACCCCCTCTAAGCCTAACAAAACACATTACAGTACAATAAAATAATAACACAAACACAAGCCATTTAATGCAAATGAGCAATGTTACCCTGGTGGCGCTATCTAATTCAATGAAATATTCTTAAATAGAATAAGTGAATAAAATTGAAAAACATAAATATATATCAAGTGAGTGAAAATATATCACTTAATCAGTGCATAAAATCAACGTGCACGTGAAAATCAGGTGAATAATAAAAAATAAATATACAGAAAAATTGATTATGCAGCTTCAACCCAAATTTGGATTGCTTTCTCAATCCAGGCAGTAGTATTCTTTGATTTCCATGTTGAAGGGGAGCGCAATCATGAAAGAAAAAACATATATCTGACAGTGCAATATGCTTCCAATATTGTGATGTTAAATCTTCCCAATCCCCAAATGGATGGTACTCACAATTTTCAAATAATTTCAATACATGTAAAGGTTTCTTTTTAAAGGATTTCCAAACGATAACCTCAGGACTGAGTGATCAGGGAACACACACGAATGGAACCTTCATAGAATAAATAAAGGACCGACATAGTGCAGACTGATACGACACTTTATAATGGTAAGTGAAATGTTGAAATGCACTCACATGGTACTAGAATTAGAAAAGCAGTTTGATCCAATGATCTACATCGACAGCTGGAACCTGGAGTACTCTATCCCCCCTGCTGTTCAGCTCCATCAGCGTCTCGAGTCTCCGTGCTTCCGGGTTGTGATCTCCCCGATGTCCAAGCGGCAGGTGATTTTCTCAGGCAGCAGACAGCATGGTGTGCAACATCTACCGCCACATGGACACACTACGCGCTTCACCTCAAAAGGTTTCTTCTATTCTCTCAGATATATGTTTTCTCTTTCATGAGTGCGCTCCCCTTCAACATGGAAATCAAACAAGCCATTGAATACATTTATTGTCACTGTAGCTACCTATGCCCTCAATGGGGGTATAGCTTGCCAACGTGGCTATCAATGGACACCATAAATAAATAAATGTGTTACTTACCCTTGCGGGATAAAGGAATTCATCCTCCTTATCCTTAGCATCACCAATCAATCCCTAGACAATGGACAATAAAAAGCAAAAACCCCAAACCATAAAATATAATCCATTACCGATGGCCAATAAAAATAAAAAAAACATAAAAAACAGTCTGTGCCCGATGTCACGAAAACTGCATCCTCAACTTGACCTGAAGCAATGGCTCCTCTGTTGAAGACCAGTGTCCGTTAAGTCTCTTCATTGTTTCTTTAAAGATATCTTCTTTTTTTCTAGTCTTTTTTTCTTCTTGCTGGTGTTGCTGCCAGCTCTCCGTCCTGTCAAATGAGATATGACTGGCCTTATGTAAGGCTTGTGACATTGTATTGTATGTCTTTATTTATATAGCGCCATAAATGTACATAGCGCTTCACAGTAGTAATACACGTGGTAATCAAATAAATAACAGATAATATAAATAACAGATCATGGGAATAAGTGCTTCAGACATAAAAGTAACATTAAGGAAGAGGAGTCCCTGCTCTGCGGAGCTTACAGTCTAATTGGTAGGTAGGGAGAACGTACAGAGACAGTAGGAGGGAATTCTGGTAAGTGCATCTGCAGGAGGCCAAGCTTTATGTAACATGTGTCGAGTATTATCCACAGTGCTTCTTTAAGCAAGTGTGTCTTATGCTAGGTCTTAACGGTGGATAGAGAGGGTGCTAGTCGGGTACTGAGGGGAAGGGCATTCCAGAGGTGTGTCACATCACATTTGACAGTCGCATGGTACATCCATCAAACTTGGTTGAGAATAACCTCTCCACCAAGTTTGATAGAATCGCATTGTACAACAAGAAACCTGATTAGTGCAAGTGAAGATACTCGTTTCTGTCCCATGGTTGACCTAAGACCGTTCTTTATACGTTTCAGCTTTCAAAATGAGTGCTCCCTTCACAGTTTGTCTGTCTTCTCCAACCTTCTCCCCACTAACTCATGGCCTCCTCGATCATTAGAGGTGGCCAGTTACATAAAGTGTAAGGCAATAACGGTAGCAGTGTTACAGAAACTGTAGGTGTTGCACGTGTGCTAGTGCCTTTAATCTAAATGCAATGTAACCCACTACTTATTCCCATACACTTTCAATTTGAAAAAAACTTCAGATAACTAAAAAGTATTTTTTAAAGTATCAGCTTAAAGAAAAATAACAAATACTCTGAGAAATAATTCAATTTTTTTACAATAATACCATCTTCTTCAACCGACAATATCTTCTGGCTGTCTCCTGCACAGTCTGCCCTGTAAAATAATCGATAAGAAACCGATGCATTAATTTCACTGTGCTGCCGTGTCTCTGTAAACGGTATGGAACACATATGAATTTCATTGAATTTGTGCGCATGCGTGGTACAGATATTTCCAATTGAATGGAACGCATACATTATCTTAATTATCCATTATTGCTGGATGTGTTTCCTACATGAACAAAGCGTTGATGTTGATCAACAAGGATTAAACTGTGACAAAAAAAATAATTCATGTATTAAAAATTGTATGTATTCAAAAGTTTAATTTATAGTGTTCTGCAGGTGCTGTGAGGGTTGTGGGAGTGGGTGTGGATGCAGGGCTGTGGTTGGTGCCTGTGCAGCTGGTAATGATGGGCTGCTGGGCAGTCTCTGGCAGGTAATGTGGGTGCTGAGTGGTCTGCGGGATCGGCAGGTACTGGGTGGACTGCAGGAACGGCAGGTAATGTAGGTGTCGATGGTCTGTGGAATCTGCAGGTACTGTGGGTGCTGGTGGTCTGCAGGATTGGCAGGTACTGTTGGTACAGCGGTCTGCACCATGCTGCTGGTGTTGTGTGACCTTCAGAATTTCAAGACATTTCTATACATTTCTAGTGACGTTGTTACACTGTATATTATATATAAACACATGTTACGTTTTGTACCATTCAACACGAGCGTGGACAAAGATATTCAGTGTGCCATCTACAGGAAACATAAATAAATTAAATTACATGAATAAATCCCACAAATAATCTGCTGGCTGACTCGCCGACCCACGATGGAATCTGGCATCCTGTTCCAAAAATTACTGAAAAACTTAAAACTGGTGACATGTTTACTTGGCTGTACCCAATCTGGGCAAGTGTGGGCATTAGTAATAAAGAATATGTTATGTAGATAAATACTAGCAGCTGCATTATAGAGTGTCTGTAGGGGGCCTGAAATAAATCTAGAAAGAGGAACAGTAACTGCAGGGAATTAAAACAAAGCCTTGTAATTACACATTTACTTGATTTATATCAATATGCCTGGTGCTAGAATCTAGAAAACTGCCTTTTCCTGACCACACTAGCCATTATCTTGTGTTTGTAATAGTACAAGTCAACATGCTGTTTCAATGTCAATTACAGCCCATGCCAAGGAGACAGCAGTCTCTTTAGATTTACCTCATGTTAAAGTGACAGACTGCACAGTATGAGACATCATCTGACACATTCCTTTATTATAGAAAAGTGACTTGCCAATTTCATATCACGCTAATCACAGTACTTGAATTAGTGCAAGCAATCTGTTCGCTGCAAGGTTATGTACTACTTCTCTTTAAAGAAAGCAGCATTTACTTTTATAAGTAAATGTTAAATATTTATAACATTTTTGAAGGATATGCTCTTAGATGGTTTGGAATGAAACCCTACAGAAAATAGAAGTTGAGCAGTAAAGAGGAAGAAGAGAAACGGAGCACCATCCACAGCAAAAAGAGATCCAGGGGGGGCTCACATATAAAAAATACATTACTTTAATGGATTATACAGGGGACCCCTAGAGATGCAACAGCAAAACACAACGCATTTCGCGTGTATAGCGCTTCATCATGGTTTAAAATTGATCCAGATCTCCACAAAAGTGAGTTCTTTCCAAATCTTATTTCTGCTACTATGCAACAGGGAGGGAGATTACTTTGTGTCAGGATTTGCCATATGTGATATACCGACACGGTACACTAGACACTATTCTCCCTTTAGCTATTACGGATATGACATACTGAAGTTTTGGAGGTACCTCACCCTATTATACTTAAAGTATTACATACTGGCGGATGTATGATTAAGAGCAACCGGATCCCTGCTTCCAGAAAATAGAAGTAGTTGACACTTACGTTTGGAATGAAACACTACAGAAAACAGAAGTAGTTGACACTGACAGTATAAACATTTTGTAATACAGTATGGCTTTGTAAAACCAAAATCCTATCTATTGTTTTGCATTGCACAAATCCGTCATGACATTTGTACAGTACATATAAATTGTAATATGTTTCTTGTGAAGCTAATCTTTGAACTTTTATAAATGTCACATTCCCTTTAAGCTATGATGTCTTGAAAACTCTGTTTCATTTATAGATTACAGTGTTTTTTCTCTATCACTTATGATTTACTTTAAAAAAAGCATATGCCAATTTTACACAAAAGCATCAGCATGTAAGCTTCTTTTATAACTATTTTTTTATTGCTTATGATATGTTCAGTTTCGCATAACCAGGAAATGTACCTAAGCAAACAAAGGATGATAATTCTACCCTGTAGTTGACATTCCCATTTCTTTCCAATAAATGTATATTTTCCAATTGGTGCTTTTGATCCCCCTAGATGCTCTTGGCTATCTTTATCTTCTTCTGATGATAACCAGGAAAAGTCGCCAGAAGAAAGAAGAGAGGTGCAGATCCAATGACCCAAACATTGTCACGGTAAAAAGTATTGAACAATACCGGCCATAAAAAATGCATGGTGTGAAACAACTGTTGACTACCCCCCCATCGCTATGTGCCAAGACACAAGTGGCGCAATTCTGGGCCGAAACACTCCACCGTATGAAAATTAAAAAATCCAATTGAAATTAATAGGATTTTTTGTGGAACAATATTTTTGCCCCATATTTTTGTGGCACAAACAAAAGAGAAAAAGAATGCAAAGAGACACTCAATTAACTATATTCTACACCCATTAACACTCCGAAATTGTAAGGTGGTGCACATAGCATTAGACAGGAGCAGAGTGGTGCAAGATAAATAAGTCTTTCTTAGCTCCAAATTTGCCGTGATCATTTATACAGTATACACCACAATCAATCAATCAATTTTTTTTTTAACCTGTCGACTACCTAAGGGTTTTTGCAGCATGGATCAATATGGTGAGCAATTTAGGGTAGTGCTCAAATGCTTCAAAGAAGAGGCGGGTCTTAAGTGATTTCATGAAAGCTTGGAACTTGGGAGCATTCCTGATGTGAATTGGGAGGTTGTTTCTGTGCTTGGACCCTTCTGCTAAGAATGCTCTTTTTCGTATCCTGGTGGATTTAAATTCGAGGAACACTGGGCATTGGTAGTGCATTGTTGGTTGATCTGAGTAGTCTGGTTGGCTGATTTGAGATAATGTGTTTCGAGATGTATGTTGGTGCTAGAACATGTGTGGCTATTAGATCATAGAAAGGACTTTGCTGTCTCAGTCTTTTTTCACGGCTCCACTGCTGTCGTAATAGTGCAGGTTTCTGAAGGGCATAATCGGTAAATTTACTGTAGTCACAGACAGCTGTTAAGACCTTTTTGGTCTCATCAGTGTGAGTGGTTACAGAGTTTGCAATGTGAAGCTGGAAGTGGCTACAACCAGACCCATGTTTTCATGGTAACCTTTATACTGTATTGCACTTGGCTCTGAGGAGAACTCCATTCTAAACTCCTGGGAACGTAACATTTCAACACTTATACAGTATCTCCTAAATAAAGCATCAGATTTGTTAAGTGTAAACAGCATTGGAAAGGGGAAAGAAGATGTTTCTTAAAGTAAGCAAACAGATAAAATGCAAAAATGGTGATCAGTACGAACTGCTACTTTAAAGGAAGAATCATTTTTAATTGCAAAAAAACCCCAACATTTCACTCTGAATAGGGGAGTGTTTGTCAGTTCAGTGTGCACTTAATCTCAGGCCCAGCCTGTACTTGTGTAAACTCCTTCTAAGCACTTAGTGATATCATATAAAAGGTAATAGCCAGAGGAAATCAAGCTCCTTAGTCATGGTAGAGAGAACATTTCGTCGCATGCGTAAAGCCGCGCTTAACCACCAGATCATTTGGCAGCTGCAGGTAATGTGTCCCCTAATCCTCGCACCCTTAGCCCCCACCCTAAAAACCGTACCGTTAACCCGTTGCCATAAAAACCCTAAGCTTAACTCTTTACCATAAAAACCCTAACTTTAAGTAATTACCCTAAATACCTTAATCTCACCCTAAAAACTCTAACCTTAACCCTTTACCCTAAAAAACCTAACCTTAAGTAATTACATTAAAAACATTCATCTCTTACCATAAAACCCCTAACCTTAACTCCGTACCCTTAAAACATTAACCCCTTATCCTAAAAACCCTAACTTTAAGTACTTACCCTATAAACCTTAACCCGTAACCCCTAATCCACCTACCTTGTGCCAAAAAGGCAAACGGCTAAACAAGGAGCGGCCAACTCTCCCTCAGCGTCTGAGCAGTGGCTGCAAAATGGCCGCGTCTTCCAGTCACATTCCGCCTCAGTCGCCCTTTACCATTTTACAAACTACCTTTAAAAAATATATTTTTAAATATTTATTCAATAAGTGTTTTCATTTTGTAAAAAAAAGGTGTTGTACATCTATGTAGATGTTGCTTTTTAAAAATGTAATTGCAATTGATGAATTTTGTTGCTTTGTGGGACTGTACCTTAAATCCATTTGGATCAAAGAAAAATTGATCAAGCTTGTCCTTGATCTATGGCTACAGTACTGTACATTTAACCAACATATTACAGTGCCACATCATTTATAGTGTGAAAAATATTTACTCTTAATCTAGACAGATAGTCTAAAGAGTGTATCTGTCATGTGTATCTAACTGTCAATTGCATTATTTCCCTCTTCATTAAGATCCCATGGCCCCAAGACATTTTAAATGAACATATGAAAATTATTTTTAACCAGATTGTTCATTAAAGGCAAAGGAAGTAAACCGTGAATTTTTTACACATAAAAATAGAGAGCAAGATCTAATGTGACTGTGAAGGAGCCGAATCTTTTGTGAGGTAAAATCCCAAGAACAACTAAAAATATGTATAGAGCTGATAAAGGCATCTTACCATTTTTATGTCAGGTTTTAGTTTAGTGACTATATTTAATAAGATCACTACATTTGACATAATGAGAATGCATGCAGGGAATACTGAGGAGTCCTGGACAAGCCCATTTTCTTTGTATACCTGATACGCATATATAATTTTTTGCTTTGCAGTAAGTGGGTGGAATAATTCAGTTTTAATCTATTCCATTTTAAATTAAGGGATATCGCACTATGGGGGCTATGCACTAAGCTCGAGCTTTCGCGCCGGGCTGAAAAAAATTATCACGTCCGATAAAAAATGAAGCCGGCGGTGCGATTCACTAAGGCCCTCAGCCAATTTTCTATCGGATGTGCCCCAAATTGGCTTATCGTGCGTGCAATGTTTTTTCCCTCTGCTAGCGCACTGAAACTTCCCGTATGCTAGCTGATAGAAAAAATAAGCCGCCAGTGACGTTTGCATGGAGATTCTGCATCTCCATGCAAGGCTTTTACAGGCGATCGTACACTAATTAAATACATTTTAATTATAGTGTACATGAGCAGGGGGTCTCCGGAGCTGAACAGCATTGGTTTCCGGTCCGAGGACCCCCTACTTCAGGAGATACAGGCCCCGTTATGGGGTGCCGGTATCCCCTGCAGAATTTCAATGTCCCGATCACGTGACGAGGATGCTTGAAAGTGCAGGGGATACCGGCACCCCATAATGGGGCCTGTATCTCCTGAAGTAGGGGGTCCCCGGACCTGAAACCAAAGCGGTTCAGCTCCGGAGACCCCCTACACATCTACACTACTGTCAAAACACACAGAACAATAAACAACATCAGTTGGATTTACTATGGGGTTTTTTGGATTGACAGATGAAGATAGAAGATAAAGAAGATCAAGAAATGGTGACAGATGAAGATAGAAGAAGGTGATTAAAGAAAGAAAAAAGAAGATTTGGGTACCTGATCTGGATCTTCATGGCAGACGGCATCGGATGCTGTTGGAGGCCTTCAAGGTACGTGAGCTTCCTGTTACCCCGGAAGTCGGAGGGCCACCGCTGCTAATGGTAAGTAATATATTGAATGTTTGTAAATGTCTCTTTTTACAGGTTTCTTCATTGGATGTGTTTTTTGATTTTTTGGGGGAGGCACACTGACTGATAATATATTAATCTGTACCACTTTAGGGTACAGATTAATACATTATTATGACAATATTTGGGGGGCATTTGCGGCTTGGTATTGCTATTGGTTCTTTTAATGTCAGTTTCTTATGTGGATGTGATTGTTTGTTTGTTTCCTGCTTAATGGTAATTAAATGTTTGCGATTGGTTTTCGTTTGTAGTTAATGTTGTATTATGTTAGCTAATGCGTTTTATGGTTATTTCAGATATTGTTTGAATGTATTTCTTTGTCTTTTAATGTTTACATTCATTAATGTTGTAGTAATTCATTGGTTTGATTGGTTAGTGTTACTATTCATTTTGAGTTGGTTTAGGAATAAATTGGTTTAATTGGTTAATGGTTTAATTAATTAATTGTTGATGTTGTTACTGCTTGTATTCATTGGATTTGCTGGCTACTGATTTTATTTACTTTATTTAGGTATGCTAATGCAGTGTTTAATAATGGGCAAATAATATATTATCCATATCTGGATAATAGTTATTTTGCACATTATTGTACTGTATGTGTTAGGGGGGTGTATTTAGTTAGAAATAATGTTTAGTATTTTTGTAGGCACAACATTGGTACCGCAGGCCCGCGGGTACCCTGGGACTCCCGCAGGGGGCCCCGGGATGGCCGTGGGGTGAGCCGGGGAAACCCGTGCGACCCCCGGCCTCCCTCGGGGACCCCCGTGGGGTGAGACAGGGACACCCACCGGCCTGTTGTATGGGTTTTGCGCCTGCAAAAATGTAAACAATGAATTTTTTCAAAGTCCTGCTTTTTTTATCACCTGCCTTTAGCTGGTGAGCTTTATTCAGCGCAACATTCACGTACGATAAGTTTGCGTTGCTTAGTGAATCCCGCAGAAGGGCAGGATTCAGCACAAACAGCTCATCGTACGAGCAAAGTTGGACTTTGAAAAATTTCCAGGAAAAAGTCAGTTTTGGAGCGCAAAGTGCCTGTTTGCGCGGCTTAATGAATAGCGCTCGGCGGAACTTCACGTTCTAAGAGCACTTTGCACTCTTAAAACGACTTATCACTGCTTAGTGCATAGCCCCCTACATTTTTGCTTCTCTTCTTTCAAGATACTGTACATGTGGAGTATATGGAGTTGGAGATCTGCATACTTGAGACACTGGAATCTTCATTGGGCTTTAGAACCACTTATCAAATGTGAGTGCACCGAAGTAGATTTAAAGATTTTTCCCTGACCTTGGAGCCTACGAGGAAGCTGCCCATCCCTCCCCCGCAACTTACATATAATAAATACAAAACAAAGGTCTGAAGGTACAATGGCCATGGCTTTATTTACACAAATAATAAACCATGGTAAGTGCCAACTCTTCCAGCATACGCCCCCCCCCAGATAATGGCTGATGGTATCCAAACCATGGTCCGCAAGACCCACCAAGTCGGGCACCCAACCGGCCCGGCCGATTAGTGAGACTGGGCCCCAGGGAATCATGCACAATGAGCCCTGCCCACTTACATCCCCCAGCCACCACAGGACTTTTCTGCACCATAGAACCTCTGCTGGCAAGGTTAACGTGCACTTACCTCGCCCCCAGCAGCCGTGATGAAGGCAACACATGACTTGTGATGACCACCTCAGCCATGCCAGGCATAAAAGTATTTCCTTCATTTTCGTCCTTTTTTTATTTATTTATTTTGGAAAAGGGGACACAAAATATGACACAACAATATAACCATACAACCGTCACGGTATCACGCAAAACAAAGGGGCAGGTGGGCAGGAACTTCTTGGCAGGGAATGGGCCCGTAGCACCGCCCCCGTGCATCATACCGTGAACGTGGTGAGGAGGAGGGAGGGGGAGAGGAAGGCAGCGTGCAGAACTGCCGCACCAAAGGTGAGGCGGGGTGGGGGGGTTCCAGGCTGCCTTACTGAGCACAGGAATACTACACTTTATTTGTAAAAAAGGTTGTACCCTTTTTTCACATAATCTGCAGTACCTGAGGGGAGTAATTGTTCATTTGCAAGAATAGTCTGGGGAGGACTTTATCAGAGGAGCTGTGGTGTGGGGAGAAATAAGGACAGTGTTTCATTTTAATTGATTGAGCGCTACAGTACAGTATATATTCTGTGTTTACTTATACAAGCAAGAATGCTTTTGGATTTTAAAATTGGAAACAATATATATATATATATTGGAGAAACAAGAGAAAAAGCGCCCGATTCATGTGTAAAATCTGGTAACAAAATTTTAATAAAAAATCACAAGACAAATGCACACTCACAATTTGTCAATGCAAATTAAGCATTGTATGGGTAAACCCATGCGCCAACAAGTAGCTGCTCGCCGAATGTTTACTTCAGTACATCAGACCTCACTGCTACCGGTGCATCACAGTCAGATGTCCCTCTGGAAATTCAGGTATATAGTCTGTTGTTCCAGCATTAGATGTTGTGTGTGGCTCAGGGAACGTCCTCCCTCTCCTGGCAGAAGACGCACGAGCTATTCCACCAAACGTAGCTCCTTGAAACCATACAATGCTTAATTTGAATTGACAAATTGTGAGTGTGCATTTGTCTTGTGATTTTTTATTAAAATTTTGTTACCAGATTTTACACATGGATCGGGCGCTTTTTCTCTTGTTTCTCCAATACAATTTGCTGGGAGGTTGCTGACCCCAAAGAAGAAGCAGCCCGGACGTTGTAATCTTCTGTGCCCAGGACATACTTGAAAACGAGAGGTAACTCTCAATGTATTACTTCCTGGTAAAATATTTTATAAATAAATAAATAAATAAATACAAAATCATCAACTTTTTTTGTGGAAAACACATATATATATTTTTTAGTTAATTTTTACACGTTTTTTTTATTTTTTATTTTTTAACATTTTCATTTTTTGGTTAATACATTTCAGCTAATCATATTATATTTTGATAATCATATTTTTCAGTGTTTTTTGCAATAATAGTTCATCATTCATCATTTTTTATTCAATATATTTTTTAACACACAACAATTATACATATACAATTTTTACATTTTTATATTTTACACACACTCACCATCAATACTTATGACCACCATCTGAGTTCCTACATATATTTTATAATAATACATTTTTACAATTGTTTTATACGGGTCATCTGTGCTAACATTTGTTGTGGTCTGTTTGTTGTCAGGAGTCTACTGTGGGGATAGTACACACCCAGGCGCTGTTGAATCTTTCAATTACTGTTTACAATATATATATATATATATATATATATATATATATATATATATATATATATATATATATCCTGATCATAGAAATCTGTTGTCAAAGAGCAATTTCGTCGAATTCTGAAGAACTGGCTTTTTGGTACATTATTTTGCCACTTTTTATAGTGGTTACTACTTTATTGTAGATAACTATTTGTGGACACCCGTTTAAAGTGTATCCTACTCTGAATGCTCATATTGATTTTATTAACAAACAGTTCAAGGTCTAGAAATACCACTGTATCTGGATGTATTAAATGGGTGAATCTTAGTCCCATATAGTTATTATTAAATGATTCCAGAATGTTCTCCAGTTGGTTTCTGTCACCATCCCAAATGATAATAATATCGTCAATGAAACGGCCATAGAACACCAGACCCGCTGCCAGCCATGCATCCCCCCAAACATGGAGGTTCTCCCACAACCCCATGAAGAGGTTGGCATAACTGGGGGTGAATCTGGTTCCAATGGCCATTCCACATGTTTGTAAATAATGTGCCATCAAAGAAAAAATAATTGTGTGTTAAAATAAATTTAATACATAATAAAATAAATTCTCTTTGTGACGTGTGTAATAGTGAGTCTAAATGTAAAATTGATCTATAGAATCTAACCCCTTATTGTGATCTACGCAAGTGTAAAGTGAACAAACATCACACGTGGCCCAATACAATGAGTCCTTCCAAATAATATCGGAGGTGGAGCCAATGACATGCAACGTGTCCCTAATATAAGATGGTAATTGGGATATATATGGTTGTAAATAGTAATCCCCATACTGGGACACGGTCGATGTCATTGACCCCACCCCCGATATAATTGGTCTCCCAGGGGGATGTGTAATGTCCTTGTGTAATTTAGGTAAGTGATAAAATACCGATGTCCGTGGATGTTTAATAAGCAAAAAAGTGCTCTCTGCTTTGGTGATGATACCCTTATTCAGTGCTTCTTGTACAATAGCATAGAATTCCAACTGGAAATCCACAACTGGATCGTGATCCAATACAGTGTAGGATAAATTGTCCTGCAGGAGTCGACTCACCTCTGATAAATAATCTTGTCGATCCTGCAGGACAATTGCTATCCCTTGTCTGCTTGCCTGACAATCAGATCATTGTTATCTTTAATATTATTGAGTGCCAATTCTTCATTTTTAGTAAGATTCCTATGAACCAAACTAGTATTGGTCTGACACAAATGTTCTAGATCTTTAAGAACTACTACAGTATATAGAACGTGTCAATGAAATTGCCCTTGGAATGGTCTGGGAAATAGGTGGATTTTGGCAGGAACAGGGAATGTTTGAAGTCCAGGGCCAAATCCGAACCATCAAGTGAATTGGTGACAGGATGTATAGTGAGATCCTCAGGTGAATCAACCGTATCTGGATGGAGTGTTAGCTCTGAGAGTGACTCCCCTTTTAGATTAAGTTCTAGAATTAAGTTTTTTCTATTGAGGGGTCCCAATAGATTAGTAGATCTTGATTGTACTTGAGTACTAGTAGTGGCCCCTGGCTCAGCAAGAAATGTTCTTAATGCATGAATGCATTCTTACTCTTGAGAGTTGTGATCTAAAATACCCAGTTTATCCTCATCTCTCATCGAAAAGTGTCTCATCAAGGTTAATTTGCATATATACCTATTAAGGTCTACGAATAAATCAAATTTGTTGGGTAAACTGCTCGGCGAAAAGGACAAACCCTTCACCAAGAGTGAGATGTGGTAAGATGTTAAAATGTGTGATGATAAATTATATATGTCGTACTTTTCCGGTGCGGTCGCCATCAGTCTCTTCTCCTTCTGTCTTTGCCTCTGTTTTCCTCCTCTGATCCCTCTGAATCTCTTTTTCTCCTTTGTGGGTTTTGGGATGATTGATTCTGATTCTTGTCCCACAAAGGGTACTGTTTCCCCTTCTCCTTCAGATTTTGGTGAAAATTTTTCTCTAGAAAAGAAGGGGAGGAGGTGGATTTAATGCGGGAAAAGTTAACCATTTCCAGATTGTCTTTTATAATTGTTTTGGGTCTTGCTCCTTCATCTAAACATTATGCATGTTGTTCATTAGATATGGTTTCTTCCTGTTTATCTTGTAAAACAGAAAATCTATTGGAAGTAGAACAACCTGCAGAAGGTAAATGAGCACCTTTTAGATCCTTAGAACTAACTGTTGTCTTAGCTTTCTGTGTTTCAGTACTAGTATTGTACCATTTATCATTAGACTTAGATCTATTGCGGTGATAATCTTTACTATTCACCCTAAATTTATGATAAGTATTATCACCTCTAAATGAACCATATTTATAGGATTGGTCAATATCGTTCTTCCTTCTTCAATCTCTAACTTTATTATTAGCATAGTCATCTTTGTCTCAGGCATACTTATTCCTCTTCCTCTCAATTACCTCATTTTTTAAATTCCAAAACTCTCTTGTTGACTGCCTCATCCAAATTAATTAACTCATCTGTATCTACAGATGGTTTAATAATACATTGAATTTCCTCAATCTCCTTTTTAAGTATTTTTAATTTGTCTTCTCTATAGGTAATCAGCATTTTAATCATTGAGAATGAACAAACCTCTAATGCATTATTCCAATTGGTAGTAAAGATCTCATCTGTTTCAAATGTCATTTTTTTTATAAGTCTGAGACCTCTTGGTATTATTCTCTTCTCAAAATAATTCTGGAGAGATAATAAATCTAACCAATTATGCATCTCATCTGTTAATTTTTCAATAATCTGAAAATTGGTCCTTAAATCAACATTTTGTTCCATCATAGTCTTGGATACCAGGTCTATATTTTGTGCAATCTTATTGCGTCTAGCTAATCTCTCTTCACAGCTTTTCATCATAATTAAATCTAGATGATGATAACACCTACTGTATATAAAATAAGTGGAATATAAATTAAAAAAAGGTCTGTGTGTTTTAAAGATAAAGGAGGCTGCCAACTTCACTAAGTGAATAGTAGCATATAACAAAAAAGGAACAATGAAATGGCATGGTGAAGTGATGTGGTTTACAAAGCATTTGATGAAGACAGTCAGATTGATAGGAACGTACTGTTAGAGAAGTCCAGGGCCAAGTCTAAACTGAATGGATCCAGTTCCCATGATGGAAGATTCAAGGACAAAAGAGCACAGTTTGCTCCTACATTTATAATACAATAATGTCATTTGGCATATAAAATTAAAGATGTCTTTAATAGACATTGGAGTATCATACAAAATGACCCAATTATATGGTCTATGGTACCAACACGAGCTCCAATAGTCTTTAGGGAAGCAAGATATTTGAAGTCTATTTTAGCTCCAAGCAAACTGTAAAGTTCTAATTTAGAGTAATCTAATAATAAATTGTTAAAAGGAAATGTCTCTTGTGGGAGGAGTAGATTCATTACATGCAGGCATATAAACAAAACAAAATAATTTATATATTTTTCCAATGGTACTGTACAGTACATGAGGTAAAGGATTATATAGATTGTTTAAGTACTTATGTCATATACCTCATATCATGTCAGGGCGGCCTACAGTATGGTATATAGGTCGCACTTTGAGAGCCCTGAGCACTAGGTTCCTCGAACATCGAAGGACTGTGCTTCACGGTTTTCAATTACATAGCCTGTCACATCATTTCAATACCACCCATGATAAAAAATACTTGATCTTTGTCCATCATGGGTATTGAGTCCATCTCACCCTCTTTAATGGGGGGTGATAGGTTCAAGAAATTGTGTACTAGAGAAACCTATTAGGTGTATGTTCTGGGGACTTTGCACCCTTGTGGTCTCAACGACCCCATTGATATCAGTACAGTAGTTTAACATCTGCTCCACATGTGTTTGGGGGGTCACTCAGAAGGTCTGGTTTGAACAAGTTAACCTTGTTCCCTTCGGAGTGCCATCTCTCACATATTTGATGGGTATTATTTAGCACACAAACACTACTCTTTGTTCATTTTATACCATATATATAGTATATATGTTAACAGGTTAATCTATTACAGTACCCTATACATGAATCATGCTAGCTTAGTATGATTATCTGTGTCATGATTATATTTTTTCTGGTGGCTTTTCACCTCATATTTCTTTTTGGAGATTAGGGCATTTGCCTTTATTGCTTTTTTGTTTTTCTTTATACCATCTCCTCATTATCTGACCGGCCGGTTGTTAATCACTATGGGTACTTGGTCCCCATAGTGGTTTCATTTTTTGAGGTTTAGTTTATACTTTTTATATTTTTTTCTCCATTTATTTATGTTATATGAGTTAATCCCATTTTCTTTATTTGTTTCTGTCCACTAATATATATTTTCAGTCAGTTAGGGTTTCAGTTCAGCTGTTTTTTGTTTTCCTTTATATTATGATTCAATAAATGTATTATTATTATTCTTTGCAATATTAGTCTTAGTGCTTTTTGTGAGGTTTCTTTTTCTGTGTTATATATATATATATAAATATATAAATATATAAATATATATATATATATATATATATATGGCAACTGTAAATATTCCTGTATATTCATTTGCATGTCTTAGACAGGTCTGCAACCCTGCCTTTCACCATTATCACCCAGCAAACAGCACTTCCACTGCAGCAAGGGATTCTGGGAAATGACATGCAAATGAGCACACAGTGCCACTTTTTATCCCATGCTCACATTACATGAGCAACCCTTAGTCAATGCATGCTGTTTTAAACACAGCTTTTAAGTAAGGACTTGGGAGATGCAAAGTCAGTTAACCCACTCACAGACATGTTTCAACCTTGATGGGTCTCATCAGTGTGAGGTTGGCTTACTGACATTTGCTCAAATGAGATAAGAGTAGGTAATCACCACGACTATTAAGGTTATGGTGGGTAAAAAAAAGTGACTAAAACCCTCCACAGTAAAGCATAAAGCAACTATAAATATTCCTGTATATTCATTTGCATGTCTTAGACAGGTCTGCAACCCTGTCTTTCACCATTATCACCCAGCAAACAGCACTTCCACTGCAGCAAGGGATTCTGGGAAATGACATGCAAATGAGCACACAGTGCCACTTTTTATCTCATGCTCACATTACATGAGCAACCCTTAGTCAATGCATGCTGCTTTAAACACAGCTTTTAAGCAAGGACTTGGGAGATGCAAAGTCAGTTAACCCACTCACAGACATGTTTCAACCTTGATGGGTCTCATCAGTGTGAGGTTGGCTTACTGACATTTGCTCAAATGAGATAAGAGTAGGTATATAGATACAGGAATATTTACAGTTGCTTTATGCTTTACTGTGGAGGGTTTTAGTCACTTTTTTTTACCCACCATAACCTTAATAGTCGTGGTGATTACCTACTCTTATCTCATTTGAGCAAATGTCAGTAAGCCAACCTCACACTGATGAGACCCAAGGGATTCTGGGAAATGACATGCAAATGAGCACACAGTGCCACTTTTTGCTTCAAAAACCATTTTTAACATGGTTCCCTATAGGCTATATATATATATATAAAAACCCTAAAAGGGTGCACTTGGTCCTCTGGTCATGGCCAGGAAGTGTGGATATGTAGCCCGGGCTATTTTATCACGGCACCCCAGGAGTGGTTAACCTGGTGGAGTCATTTGCTACTGCACAGCACTTGGCATTGCACGGATAATTTGCACACCCCTACATTTTTCTGCACTGGCACCCCTTATTGCCTTCCGCTGAGGGGTAGCCATTATTTTTTTACCCGCCAGGCTTCCGGGTCTGGCGTGCACTTGTGCACACCTTTTTTATTGTTTCGTTTGAGCACTTCCTGCACTGCATCACACAGCGCACTGCAGCACTCGCACCATGGATTGTGTTTTGTTTGTTTTTTGGGTTATCAGGCACATAATTTTCTTCGGAGAATGCAAGACTGTGTGCTGGTCGGTGGTCGCCATTCCCTCGGGAGAAGACTGCGGTGGGCGAGTAGGTGTGAGCCGAAAGCCCTAAAGACCTGGAACCTCCTGCTGCGCCTACTGCACGGGGAGGGGATAGGATGGACGTCGGATTCTTCGGATGACGACGTCGGTGTAACATCAGGACTTTTCCTGGCTCTTGTGGCTGAAGAGGACTGACTATGTCATGGACTTGCAGCTCTCCGGAGCCTATAGTCACAAGTTTTGCGCACCTGGTCTCACTTGACCATGAGCACGGTTTTTAGAGGTGAAATCACTTTTTCACCACCCGGGCTACAAAAAAAAAAAGCTGTCTGTGGGTGGGTTTTCTGGCTATGCACCTTAACCCTGGCTGTGCTCAAAGCTGTGACCATGCAGCAAGCTTAAGCCTATAGGGAACCATGTTAAAAATGGTTTTTGAATCAAAAAGTGGCACTGTGTGCTCATTTGCATGTCATTTCCCAGAATCCCTTGCTGCAGTGGAAGTGCTGTGTGCTGGGTGATAATGGTGAAAGGCGGGGTTGCAGACTTGCCCAAGACATGCAGATGAGCATACAGTTGTATTTACATTTGCATATTTGCTTTGCTGTGGAGGGTTTTTGTCACTTTTTTTACTCACCATGACTTAACTCAGTATGGTAAACCCCATCCTTAAGCTTCTGTGCATACCCAGTAACCAACCCCACACTGATGAGAACCATTGCTTTGCGGCCTTTTGGCTAAGATCAAGTGTAGAGTCTGTTCTGTGAAGGACAGACCTAAAAGGGTGCACTTGGTCCTCTGGTCATGGCCAGGAAGTGCGGATATGTAGCCCGGGCTATTTTATCACGGCACCCCAGGAGTGGTTAACCTGGTGGAGTCATTTGCTACTGCACAGCACTTGGCATTGCACGGATAATTTGCACACCCCTACATTTTTCTGCACTGGCACCCCTTATTGCCTTCCGCTGAGGGGTAGCCATTATTTTTTTTACCCGCCAGGCTTCCGGGTCTGGCGTGCACTTGTGCACACCTTTTTTATTGTTTCGTCTGAGCACTTCCTGCACTGCATCACACAGCGCACTGGAGCACTCGCACCATGGATTGTGTTTTTTGTTTTTTTTGGGTTATCAGGTACATAATTTTCTTCGGAGAATGCAAGACTGTGTGCTGGTCGGTGGTCGCCATTCCCTCGGGAGAAGACTGCGGTGGGCAAGTAGGTGTGAGCCGAAAGCCCTAAAGACCTGGAACCTCCTGCTGCGCCTACTGCACGGGGAGGGGATAGGATGGACGTCGGATTCTTCGGATGACGACGTCGGTGTAACATCAGGACTTTTCCTGGCTCTTGTGGCTGAAGAGGACTGACTATGTCATGGACTTGCAGCTCTCCGGAGCCTATAGTCACAAGTTTTGCGCACCTGGTCTCACTTGACCATGAGCACGGTTTTTAGAGGTGAAATCACTTTTTCACCACCCGGGCTACAAAAAAAAAAAGCTGTCTGTGGGTGGGTTTTCTGGCTATGCACCTTAACCCTGGCTGTGCTCAAAGCTGTGACCATGCAGCAAGCTTAAGCCTATAGGGAACCATGTTAAAAATGGTTTTTGAATCAAAAAGTGGCACTGTGTGCTCATTTGCATGTCATTTCCCAGAATCCCTTGCTGCAGTGGAAGTGCTGTGTGCTGGGTGATAATGGTGAAAGGCGGGGTTGCAGACTTGCCCAAGACATGCAGATGAGCATACAGTTGTATTTACATTTGCATATTTGCTTTGCTGTGGAGGGTTTTTGCCACTTTTTTTACTCACCATAACTTAACTCAGTATGGTAAACTCCATCCTTTAGCTTCTGTGCATACCCAGTTAACCAACCCCACACTGATGAGACCCATTAAGGTCAAAACAGCGGTGTGGGTGTGGGTAATGCTCCTCTCGGCCTGCACAGCTATGACCAAATGCAGTACCATCCTATCTGGGGCTTCAGTATGAAAGGTTGGGACGGGACGACAGGGGGGCGTCAAAGGCATGGATTCCTCCCCCTGCATTTCCTCACCTGACAGCATGCCACACTCCTTGGGCTGCCACTGGTTCTCTCCCCCCTCGTGGCCTCCGCTGACTCCCAGTGGCACAAAGGAGGTATTGCGTGGCCGCAACTCCCTGCTGCCCTCCTCCTGCTCCTCGGGGATGTTGAGCCGTAGAGAGCATGCTCTGGGGGTTGGGGGGAAGTGTGAGAGCGAGACACACACACACACTCACCTCTACTTCTGGCTGCCGCTATCTTAGGCACTCAGCGCAGCGAGGCAGCTGCAGCCTGCCTGGCCACTGCCTGTTCCCCCGCTGGGGAGGTGAGTAGAGCACCGGGGAGGGAGGTGAGTGGAGTGTCGGGGAGGGAGGTGAGTGGAGCGCTGGGGAGGGAAGTGAGTAGAGCGCCGGGGAGGGAGATGAGTGGAGCGCCGGAGAAGGAGGTGAGTGGAGAGCCGGGAGGGAGGTGAGTGAGTGCCAGAGAGGGAGGTGAGTGAGCACGGGGAGGGAGGTGAGTGAGCACCGGGGAGGGAGGTGGGTGTGATGGGGGGGAGGGAGAGGAGAGTGTGTGTGTGTGTGTGTGTGTGTGTGTGTGTGTGTGTGTGTGTGTGTGTGTGTGTGTGTGTGTGTGTCCGAGGGGGAAGACAGTGGCAGTTGGGTGACGTCAGACCCACCAATCTGATTGGCCAGAGGCTGAGGACCAATCAGATTAACCGCAGATAGCACTAACCTTTTGATTTTATATATTAAGATATAATCAGCTGTATTCTGTTCATCAATTGAACAATTATATATTGCATGATTTTACTTTGATATACACTTTTATCTTGTATTTTGAGGTGAGAAACCGCAAGATTTCTAGAACAATGAGCTCTGATGCTTTTCAGGCAGGAAACATAACTTCAAGGAAATGGTAACCATAAGAATAAATAAACATGGCAGCTTAGACATTATTTAGTATGCTAAAGATCATACGTTATTTTGCCGAGAAATTGCGAAAATTTGCCAAGATGTAGAAAGATTTAGCTGGATTTGAGCAAAGATTTCCCAGTTTGCAGCAAACAAGCAAATTATGATGTGTATAGACAGTTTACTGTATAAGTCAGTCTGAGAGAAGGGGAGTTAGGAACAGACCAGAGAGAGACGATCTTTCAAAACTAAAGCTGTCTCACATTTTAATGTGGTCTGTAACTGTTATATACGCCTATAACATATATTATCTTTAACTGTGCATGCAATTTTTGTATATAATGTACTGTATAACCCTTTTCACTCATTTTAACTATGTATTTATAACCATGTATTTGTCATTATAACTTTGTGCCCAGGACATACTTGAAAACGAGAGGTAACTCTCAATGTATTACTTCCTGGTAAAACATTTTATAAATAAATAAATTGAGACTGATTGGTATGTTACTCATCTTTTATTATTGCATATAACTAATTATCACATTCTGCTTCATGTTACGGATTTTTATTATCATTGTTGTTTTACAGGAGGACCCCAGGAATGCAGCGGGTTCCGTTCTAAAGGCCCGCCGCAAAGCGAAAATTGGTAGAAAGCAGAACCGGTGATTTGCGGCGTGTGCACATGCGCTTCCCCCTTCTGCGCATGCACAGCCTCCGTTCTGTGCATGCGCAACTTCTGCACCCCCCACCCCCGTTCTGCGCATACGAGACCTCGGGCTTCCCCGTTCTGCGCATGCGCAGATATGGCGGCCCCCTTATCGGTACAGCTGCATTGGCGGGGCGACGAGAAGTGGGGCCCTGCTGTACTACATAATAATACATATAATATATAAATATCATATATTGATTTATATTATACTACTCTCGACTCCTTTCTATTGTACATATTATATTATTATACAGAATATGGTACCATTCCACATATGCAACATCATAATAAGGTGACCTTTTACTCAAAGTATAGAATAACCTCTTTATGAGACATCATTATGGGAGGAAATATATCAACCTTTACATTTGGCGCCCCACCTTGGGGGACGTAACTGTTGCGTATCACGTCAACACGCCGGAAAGCCTGGGTAGACGCAGTGCCGAGGAGGAACCCAAAAACAAACTACCGGTTCCCGGTGGACTTGATTGTGAGGAGGCACAGCCTGATTAGGTTCCTGGAGTGCGGTCAGAGTCTTAGATTGTGAATGACTACTTCTCTACTCTACCTGATGTACGGAGCATGAGCTTGGCTCATAACATGTCTTTTTACCACCAACGTTTGTGAGTGAGATACTTTTATTTTGTCCACAAGATTAAATTGTTAGTTGGATTTTACACATGGAGCGTGCACTTGTTCTTCTTTTTTTGTATACTGTATGTATCGTAATAGGATGTGGTTGTTTCCTTGAAGAAAGCTGCCTGGACTCCTGAGGACACCAATTGTTGGACTTTTTTATATATTTTTAATTTTCAGCACCAGCACCAGTTTGGTGCATTTTTGATGTTTTTTTTAATATATTGGTTTGCAATTAGCAGACCCTGTCATATATGTATTGATGTAGTGTAGTTAGCACGTTATATTCCCGTATTGGATTTTTGCCTCCTTCACACTATAGCCATCAGAATACTGATATGTTAGTTCATCTAAACAACACATGGTTTGCTCTGATTATTTCTAAGTACCTTAAAGTGACATCTTTTTTAATATTACACATCCATTACTAATAACAAAGTGTTTAGGCGCTGTCCAATTATGTTCTGTTTTCATTATATATATTTATATATATATTCATATATGTACATATTTTTATCTTGTACAAGGTATTTGATTCTTATTTCTGAACCAGATAAGAGGAGTGCTTTAGTTAATATTTCTCTATAACTCAGTCTGTTGTGCCATATGCTCAACAGCCCAGATTAGTAGAAAATATTATTAACTCAATAAAATGAATAAAATAGCATTGTTTTAAAGACAATAGCTCTGTGCCATCCCTATTCAGAAATTAGATCTTGATTCAGAATTTCAGTGTAGAGCTTGCAAACCACTCTTCTAAAAATAGTATAATAACGTCTTAGATTACTTCCATTTGCTATACACATGTAGCGACACTTGCTATGCTCTGCACCGCAGACACACAAGCAAAAGTCTGCGATGGCAGGGACAAAGTTTACTGTGATGAAGCTGTGGTGGATCCATGCTTCTGAATGGAACTACCCGCAACATTTATCCTCTGGTTCCCCGAATGCCGTTGTCACATGACCACACGTGGCGCCGAAGACAGTTAGGCTTACTTGATCTGTATGTCATTTTTACGTCTTGCGCTACCATATGTCTGTGGTTAAACATTGCGTTTGTACCTCAGTGCTTCAGGAAATTAGTACACATCGTAAAACTATTTACTTCTGTGGAACACCCCGATCTGGGGAAGTGTTTGTAAATCAAGTGTTTTCTTTACACTTATCCCACCCTGTCTATCTCGGAGAACCAATAAAGTTCAGGGGAGGGGAACTCTGGCTGTACAAGTACTTGCTGAACAAACAATAACATAAAAGGGACTCTCCATAGGAAATCAACCCCCTCCCAATTTAACTTTAACAAATAAATTAAAAAATATATAAAGTAGGTGTCAGACTTGGGTAAAAAAAGGTATCAATTACCCAGATGAGAGACCTTATACATTTATTTATAAAAAATGTTTTACCAGGAAGTAATACATTGAGAGTTACCTCTCATTTTCAAGTATGTCCTGGGCACCGAATTATAAAAATACATGGTTACATTAAAAGAGCCGTATTAGACAGTCAATTCACAGACATTCCATAGACAGATATAGTTGGAAAATTGGGTACAGGGCATAAAGGGCTTGTGATTTTTTGATTGAAATAGAGCAGCTTTAACATCACTTTAACATCACAAACAGCAGCAAATGGCTCATACCCTTTGGCTGCCCTTTGGCTGCACCAAAGGCTGTCCGCCTTTGGGGCAATGCAGGTGTTCACTGGGATGGTTGATTTTCAATGCAGCTGTGAACAAAAAGTTCTTTGTGTCCTCTTAGCTCATTAACATTCCAGTGGGTGGGGTTGACGTTCTACAAAGTACAAGCAAATGATAAAACTTAGCATGCTAGTCCTGTGCAGAGGGCAGCAGCTCTTGGGGAGCCCATCAGGCTGTCCACCTTTGGGGCAATGTAGATGTACACTGGTGTGGTTGATTTTCAATTCAACTGTGAACAAAAAGTTATGTGTCTTCTTGGCTCATTAACATTCCAGTGGGTGGGGTTGACTTTCCACAAAGTATAAGCAAATGTTAACCGTTAACACGCTGGTCCTGTGCAGAGGGGAGCATCTCTTGGGGAGCCCCATTAGGCTGTCCGCCTTTGGGGCAACGCAGAGGTAACATGTCTCTGTAATTAGTTCAGTTTGGTCCTAGTAGGGATTGCCCCTTTAAATTTGAGTTCTTTCAAATTCAGAATGCCTTCTGAGTAGTTTATGCAACCATTTACATCTCTCAGCTATTTAAACTTAAATTGTACATTCAATGCATACAGTACCTTTGTTTCTAAGCATTCAGCTATTACAACTTACAATAAACATATCTCATTTTTGTTAGTATATTAACATTCTAAAATGGAAAGTAACAAGCAATTTGTCTATTGGAGCATATTGAGAGTCTTCTCCTGTCATTTAATTGTCTGTTGCAAACTATGCAAAATTGATTTGCGCCTTTATGCTTGGGGGCCCTCTTCCCTTCCAAGCCATGTTATTAAGACAAATCTAGAACATCCTATTGATAGACCAAACAGATATTAACTGTGTGCTGCTGCCTAGTTTGTCTCAAAAACAGGCATTATTAGATGGCTTCTGAGGAATGATGGGGAAATCAATGTTTTATTATTGTTTGATATTTATATTTACATTTGTAACTAAGTGCATTGTGCAAACAGAAGTTGTTTATACAATATTTGGCAAGCTGTAAAAGAATTGCACTTACAAGTAAAGAATTGGTGACTTGTCTTTCTTCCTTCCTACAGTGTATCGCTGACTTGTGCCTCAAGTTCCTCAATTTCCTTAGGCTTATCATTTTCTATCCCAACTGGCATTCCCCTACTCACAGCTATATTGTAAAAAATGCTACAATTTCACAAAGTACAGCTGGAGCATAGAAATGTGCACCACCTGTCCTGGCAGGGAAGAGCCTTGGGGAGTAGGCACTATCACCTGTAAAGAAATGGAAAAACGGCAAATAGCAGAAATGTGTAGTAAGGTGTAATATATGAAAAGTGTACTTACTGACAAGAAGCCATTCCAATTGTTGCTACCTAGAAGACGTAATGTTTGCTGGCGCGTTGCAGCAGGACACGCAGCAGACCAGTGGGAGCAAACACCATTGTCTCTGAATTAGCTACTCACAATAAAAGGGGTGCCAGCAGGTGCAATTACTCGTGCTGCATCTGTATAAATGAGTAAATTAGCAACCAGATTGGTGATTGGAAGTGGATTATTACAAATCCTCCCATGCTGAGCTCATTTAAATAAATTAGCCATAGACACACGGCCACTCCGCCCATCAAGTTAAATTTGCATACCCCATGAAAACATTTTTCTTCACCAATTTTTAGCCAACTTTATATTGGAGTCTTGTTTTTACCCGGTGCAAAACGGCCTTTAATGCCTTTATAACCAGTTTGCGCTATGACTGCATTGTCATTAGCCAACTCTTAATTGGTCCCTATTCTCAGTTTGACATCAAGTATTCATTACTTTTTAATTTGTAGGTTTGGAACATCCTACCAGGGTTTGATGAAGGTCGTTTATGCTATTTATTCTTGTGAAGAGGAACATGCTGACGAGAGAAAATTGAATTTATCACCTTAATTGGATATTAGTTGATACTGTACTTACTTATCCTATCCCACATCCATGTTGCCTTGGTGCCTCATAGACCTGTCATTTATTTATGCACAAGAAATGAAAATACGCTACTTAACTACTAACATTGCCCTCGCCGTCTTGCCGTAGATACAATACCAGTGTAAGATGTTCTAGTTTAAAATATTTACACCTTCAATCTATTCTCAACACTATACAGTAAATGTACACAAATTCACAGAACATGTGAATATTGGTCTTGCTGCTTGCAAATATCTTGCAAAATTGCATAAATTAGTTTGACAAAAAAGATACTTTTCTTGCAAATGTCATTTTTTCACAATACAGTATATATATTTATATCTGCAACATTTGCAAAAATTCACCTGGATTGCTGAGAGTAAAAGAAAGGTAGCAAAGTTTTGTAAATACGATTTGTACAAAATATATGTATACATTTTGCCAGCGAAACTCCTCAGTGTGCAAAACTTTCACAAATATACAAAAATATTTAAAATGCTGTGGATATTTTCAGGAGCCAAACAAATTTGCACATCTCTACTAATTACTAAATGTGACGGTAGGGGTAAATGTGACTGATTTTAATAAAGGTCAAGCCTGCAATTACCCTTACCTGTCAGTAATACATTTGTATTATATTATGTTATATGTGTATATGTATTCTGTAGCCTGATTCCAGCACTTCAGGGTCATTACCGACCATGATCACCTGAGCTGCTTGTAGCGGGTCTCTGGGGATAATGCCAAGGTGCTGTGGTGGAGTCTGGTCCTACAGGAATATGACTTTACTGTTCAGCACAAGAAGGGGACTGACCACGGCAATGCCGATGAACTTTCCCGGCAGGACGATCCAGGGCCCGCTAAGCTCAGACCTTCAGGCGTCATGCTTGGGGATCAACCTGTTGAGGCTGCTACCCCAGAGCTCTCCACTTAAGGGTGTGATGGTAGGGGTAAATGTGACTGCGTTTAATAAAGGTCAAGCCTGACATTACCCCTACCTGTCAGTAATACATTTGTATTATGTTATATGTGTATATGTTTTCTGTAGTCTGGTTCCATCCCTTCAGGGACAAGGGGTTATTTTTTTTCTGGATGGAATGCTGTAAAGGGGTCTGTGATGCTTTGCATGTGGCTGTGTTTGTGTTGCACTTCCCTCCACCTTTCAGGGCCTGGTTCATATTGCAAACACCTAGCTAGTTGAGATAAGATCAGCTCTTTGTTAGCTGTGAGGTCAGAGTTGTTTAGTTGTGGAAGAGAATTCTTAACAAGCAGCTTGGGAAGGAGCTGCGAGCAACTGTGAGATGCTGCACTGGACATTGCAGGAAGACAGAATATGGAAAATATCTTTAGGGTGATCCCTGCACCTACATTTATAGGGTACCCCAATTTCCCAGTTGTAAGTGTGTATATGTTGCTTTGCTGCAAATAGTTGTGGATATTTCTTTTCAAATAAATTAATTTTATAAACTCTGTGTTTCTGTCTGGTGAATTGATCCCTGGTGTTAGTCTTGGTCTCCCATGACACTAAACACTGCAGATAAAGTCAATATTCTCATTTAAATTCTGTTCCAATCCATCAGTTACCTGCATTTCCTTCAAGGATTTTCTCCTGTCCTTTAATGCATTACGCATCGTTGCTCCTCTCTAAATCTAATTTATAATCTGCTGACCCTATTATGCTTCTTTTCTAGTCCCTGTTTTTATTGCTCTGTCCCTATCTGAAAGCACTGTCCTTTCCAGCACTCTACTTTTTGAACTAATAGTAAACTTCGTTGTTGTCCCAGAACTAATCTGGTTATTTTCCTGTATTTGTGTATGTGCACGAGAAACCAGGGAAGAGTGCTGGAGGATTGGCATCTAAAGATGCTAAAAGTAACCACGTCAAAAAGGGGACCCCTGGTGGTCACTGTAATAGTGTGAGGATTCGCCATTCTGTCCCCTTAACCCTCACCTGTCCATCAGGTTCCAGAAGCACTCAAAGAGGACATCCCAGCGGTGGTTCACGTTCCCGGCATGTAGGCAATGCATGGGCCCCGTCGGTCTCCGCGGTCCCATTGCCCCAGGGTGCACTCTCCCCCCAGCGGCAGTGACGCACGGCGCATGCGCACTCTCTCCAGTGTTCTGTGGTTTCCGCCCCCGCTCTGACAACGGAGGTACGCAGCACAGCGGTCGAACACGCTCCTCCCGTCCCGTCTCGGGTCCCGCCTATGATCTCCGCCCCCGCACTGATGCGGATGCCGTGGCGCGCATGAGTGGCGCGCGACCGGGTTGCCAGTATGATGCGTGGATTACGCGTGGCGTGCGCGCGCTCTCCAGAGGTCCCACCCCCAATCCTAATCGGCTGCACAATAGGACGCACCTGCAAGATCCAGCAGCCTATCAGTGAGGGCTCCTCCATTTCTTGCTTGCCTCACATTGGAGGGAGGTCCTATATATACCCTGTCAGTACTCTCCTGCATTGCTGAGCATAAACTCCTGTTTTGTGATGCTGCTTCTCACGGCATCCTGCCTTGTCTGTTTCTTACCCTGCTGCCTGACCCTGCCTTGGACTTGGAACTTGTGATACTCTCCTGCACTGACCCTGGCTTTGGAATACGATAATCCTGCTCTCTCCTGCACTGACCCTGGCTTTGGCTCTACGACGACTCTACTCTCTCCAATCCTCACCCCGGCTACGTACCCCAACTATCCGCTATTCTCCACTCCAAGACCCGGAAAGTACCACGTTTAGGTGTTCCTCTATAACCCCAACCCCAGCTTGCAAGACTATCCTACTCTCTAGATGCGCCCTCGCGGTTGTGGTCGGCGTTCTAAACCAATCCCTACCTCAGCCCCGCGGTCGCGTCTCGTTTGTGGTGAGCTACGCATTACAAATAGATAATATGACATGTGACATGTAAGCACAGTAGTTGCTCTTTTTACTGGGCCTTTGCGGCTTCCATATCTTAGTGCAGTGATTCCCAACCAGGGTTCCGTGGGGCTCCTTAAAGCAGTCTCAGGGGTTCCTCCTATGGACATACCGCCCCCCCACCCGCCCTCCCCCTGGGGGTGGTTTTTTTTGGTATGTATTTTATAGGGTGGATTGAGTGAGAGTGGGGTAATTGACGAAAGGTAGGGGCGAGAGTGAGGGAAGAGAGGGGAGCAGGAGGGAGTGAGTGAGGAAATGAGGGAGTAAGAGTGAGACGTAAGGGATAAATACATGCGAGGCGGGAGGGGGGAGAGTTAGTGAGATGGATGAGAAAGAAATACATGGGTAGAGGGTGGGAAATAGAGGTGGCTCGTGAGGTATGAAATGTTGTGACTGACCCCTGTCGAACCTAATATGTGTCAGCCAGATAGGGGTTCCCCGAGATTTTTCGAAATACTTCAAGGGTTCCTCCAAACAAAAAAGGTTGGAAATCACTGTCTTAGTGGATGGCCCTCGATGCTTGATGACACCATTGAGCCAACAGTATTTAGGTGAGGAAGGCACCTAGCTATCCCAGGAATGCTGAAGGGGCACATTTACCTGTGCACATGCTGAGAGAGCACAACAGAAGAGAAACTAAATGTAATTTACCCCTTTTTTTTAGTATGAATGCATTACATGTTTTTTAAGATGTGGGAATGGACTTGAAGAAAGGCTGTAGAGTTCGAATGATAGAACCCCCCCCCCCCCATATTCTTTGTTTATTGTATAGCTGCACTGATACGCCAGCAATATTTGACAATTTTTTTCATTTTTTTGATGTGCGTGTTATTCCTATTCTTTTCTCTTGTGCACAAATTGCCTCTCATTAAGGCAGAAAGTGCCTCTAACAAAGGCAGACACAGTGCCTCTCACAAAGGCAGACACAGTGCCTCTCATTGAGGCATGCAGATAAATAGTTCGCTCCATATTTTGAGCGTTCCATATATGAATTAGGCCTTGTTTTTTTTCCTCCCCTTTGGCAGTTCAGATTTTCAAACTATGAGAAGTAAATGGGATGCTGTCTAAATAATATGGGAATGTTACTGCAATTACTGTATGTATATTCACATGTATTTTGTTATCGATCTGACTGAATACGACTGATTATGTTTCTGCCAATTTGTTTTACTTGTGTTTTCTATTGTGCTGGAGGTCACCTCTTTGCACCATGCATGCACTATCCATATCTAAAAATGCACCACCAGAATAAAGCCTATCTAATTGTTTTTCCACCTATGCGAGTCTGTCCTCACCTAACTATGCGCTACATATGTTACACATTTTCTGTCTTGTTTCATTGGCACTTCTGTATTTTATATACTGTAAAGCAAACAGCATCGCTTTGATTATACTGATATACCGTTTTCCCTTATGTAAAATTATCTTTTATCTGTTTGTCTCCTATCATGTTGCTTGGATTTCTAAACTTTCTGGGGTAGAGAATTCCCATATTTCCTTTCCTTACCTGTTTAAACATTGTATTTCATTTATTATGGCACTGGGTACATGTTCAGTACTATGTAAGAAAACATTATAATAATATTAACAGGGGAACAATTTATCAACTTACCTAAGCAATCTGTCATTTATATCTCGTCATCAAAATCAGAATTGGGTGTCTCGTCATTCCTACGTTTTTTGAATTTTGGATTGCCATAACAGTGCTGGTAGTGTAGCCATAGGCACCAACAGGAAGGAAAGCAGTGAGGTGATACTGTACACTGTCCTACTGTAAGTGCTGCGCTAGATGCCTTATCTCAATCTGCCTCTCCATCCATCGCCACGTGGTCAGTGTTGGGCCTGGCTGATCAGGTTGACTCTTTGGGTGGAGGTGGATATCCCACTGAATGCAGCCAGTTGGTTTCCTACACTTTCACCCCGTCATTATCTTCCAACATTCTGTATCTTCACTGGACTGATCCTTGAACTCACTGGGGCCTATGCACTAAAGATTCATTAACAAAATCACTGGGCCATTTAAATCACTGTTTTTATGAGCGTTGCTATCACGGTATTCAGAAAGCCTTCATTACCTGTCATAGAAAAAATTCACAAAACGGGCGATTAGCCGGTGATCTGATGAATGACCCTCTGAAAAGGCCTAACCTGGCGAGTTGTATCTGCTGCAGAGAGAGCTGCTCTGAGAGAGCCGTCCTCCCTTTGCAAATATCGCCCGAAATGTATGTGTATAAATTTTAATTTTGTTAATAGTTTAGATGAGCAGGGGTCTCCTGAGCTGAAGCGCATTGGTTTCAGCCTCAGGGACACCCTACTTCCCGAGATACAGGCCCCGTTATGGGGTGCCGGTATCTCCTATGCATTTTATTCCCATGGTCAAGTGACGCGGACATTTAAATGAAAAGGAGATACTGGCACCCCATAACGGGGCCTGTATCTCGGGAAGTAGGGAGTCCCTGAGGCTATCCGCTATGGTAATGAAGTTTACTGTGAATGCATTTTTATTGCATAGGATTCATGCCAGGGGTCTCTGATGTTAATATTAATGGATATCAGCTCCAGAGATTCCCGGCATCAATTCTATGTAGGAAAAATGCATTTTGTTTCTAAGGGCCTCATGCAGTAAGCGACGAAAATGTGAAATCGGCAAGCTTACCGATTAGCCATGTTATTGGCGATTTTCCCTCTCCGTATGCAGTAAGTGCCGAATCCCTTCAGAATCAAGCCGAAAACCATTCCGCCCACTCTCACGATGATTTGCCGATCACACACAGGTGTATCGGCGTGCATGGCGGGGTGCTGTTAGGTTCGCCAAACAACATTCTTGCTGAATCAGGCAAAGCAAGCATGTATTGGATAGCGCGCCATATTTAAAGGCAACGTGTACTGTTAATCATTCTCTGTGTTGTTGGGAGTGAGAGAGAGAGAGACGCACAGAGCTGGGCGATTTAATATTTGCATATTGACTGAGAGACTTGTTGTGTATTGTGAGAGCTTTGTCCTTTGTTGTTTTGTTTACATCTTTGTCTTGTTTTGTATGTGGGAGTGTTTCGTGTGATTGGCTGTACATTTGTTTTCTGATTTTTGTGAGTGCTAGAGGTATGGCCGCAAAGTGTGGGAAGAGTGATGCTGGTGTGAGTGGTAGTGCTACTCGTGCGAGTGCGCGTCGGAGTGAATGTACTGTTCAGGGGAGTGATGTTGCTAGGAGTGCGAGTGCTGTTGCTGGGAGTGCGAGTGCTGTTGCTGGGAGTGTGAGTGCTGCTGGAGGCTCAGTTGCTGATGGGGTGTCTGGTGGTGGCGTGCTTGCTGGTGGCCAGCTTTTTGAGTCTCTTCCATTGGAACAAGGAGAGTCCAGTCAGCAGCAGTCAAGCTCTGAGCCTAAACGTGCTCGGAAGAAACGTGTGAAGCATCCACGTAATCCTCGCTTCAATGACCAGGAAAATACAGCTCTTGTCACTGGGATTCTGGAGCACTATGACAGTCTGTATGGACATTTAGTAGGTAAGTGTACCTTTCCATTCATTCTTCAAATACATGTGATCCTAGGTCATGTGAGTTTTGTTAATATGCAAATATGGGTCCATAATATCTATCAATGTTAATTATTGTGGAAACACATCTTTTTATCATGCGTTACAACGACAAGAAAACTCACGCGTTCAATTTACGATAACTGCATACAATATTAATGCAAGCTTCCTTACATGTCTAGGTTTCGAAGTTAATGCTCATGTGCTTCACATATTACACCTAAACCAGCATGTTTGCTATCTCTTGGAACAGCTAGCAGTGTAGGAAACTGGTGGTTGTATTATTATGAATTAACGTCATATATTTTGTATGTATTTCTAGTGCGGGCAAGTTCATCAAGCAAAAAAGAAATGTGGGACAAAATAATAATTGGTGTGAATGCGTGTGGGAATCGGGTCAGGGACAAGAGTAATTGTCGCAAGAGATTTGACGATATTAGGGCTAAATTAAAAAAGAAAATACAAGACCAACGCGTGCATGCTTCTGCCACTGGAGGTGGGCCGCCAGCACAACGTCTCATCTTAACTCCATTGGAGGTGCTGCTTCGGGAAAAATTACTTCCCGTCGTCGTGGAGGGTTTGCCCGGTGACAGAGACATCGGAATTTATTCCTCACAATTTCCACCAGGTGAGAAATGTTACTGTACTAGGCGTGTCGTTGCTTACAGTTATTTTACACATTTCCGCTGCTATTTATACTTTCTTCCCAATATAAGCATACCTACATCTATATATGTATATATGTCTGTGTCTCTCTCTCTCTCTCTCTCTCTCTCTCTATATATATATATATATATATATATATATATATATATAGAATCCAATGCACAGCCGGCACACCATATGCAAGTAAATAAGTTTTGGTGCTTATCCCATAAAGCAATAACAGACCATACGATACCGGTTGCAACACGACATCAAGGGACAGCACGCAGGTAAGTAAATCAAAAATGTTCTATATTTGATAGAAGACACTCTCTCTCTCTCTCTCTCTCTCTCTCTCTCTCTCTCTCTCTCTCTCTCTCTCTCTCTCTCTCTCTCTCTCTCTCTCTCTCTCTCTCTCTCTCTCTCTCTCTCTCTCTCTCTCTCTCTCTCTCTCTCTCTCTCTCTCTCTCTCTCTCTCTCTCTCTCTCTATATATATATATATATATATATATATATATATATATATATATATATCAAAATATTTTATGCTAACACTGCCATTCTGCTTTTTAAGTAATCTTTTTCTAACTACCCTTTTTATGTTGGCTGAGCTTCTGTGTTGAAATAGGAAGTATTGACCATATTAGGTACAAACCGGGAAATTAAGTACGGTCTCAGCTATTTTACCTGGAATCATGTGATGTACGGTAGTTTCCAAATAAATGATTTAATGACATGTTATGTCTAACATAAGCACAAAATAAGGGAAATGGAAATTGGCAAATATTCACCTTTGTTTCAAGGCCTATATAACGTGACTGTAAACGCTTAATAAACAGGAGATATTTTTGACCACACATTGGTGTCAGACTCAATTATTTCTCCTCCGAACGTTCGATTACTTTTCCAGGGCTGTAACAGTTGGGAAAGGCCTCCGGAGGTGTTCGATCCGATGTACTGGAGACGATCCCTACATATGCTGCAGTAGAGGATTTTATTATTAAGAACATATATGTTGTAATCCTACTAAAAGCATTAAATAATATACCACGTGGCATTGCGTGCTCATTTGCATGTCAATTCCCACAATCCTTTGCTGCAGTGGAAGGAATTTATGGTGGACGAATATGGGGAACAACAGGGTACCACACATGTGTAAGACATGTTAATGACAAAATATTACTAGGTACTGGTGCAGAACATATATATTATATTAATGTGTATTTTATTTATTAAACTCCTACAAACACGACATTACTGCCTCTTCAAATCATGCATCTAATATATTACATGCAACGGCCAACAAACATCACTTGCACTAACAAATGTGTTTTGGTTTATTAAAAGGTCCTTTTTTGCTTCATCTCATATACAGACATCATAATGAGGCACACGTAGCATATGTTATGTCATTGTGTTCATAGCTTGCACACTTCAGAGTAATATTTTGCTCATCTACCATTGTGTTAAAGCAGCTGCAATTAATATGTAATCACAGCATACACATCAACAGAGGGGGTAGGGTTCAGCACACAGCCAAATAACAGGGTCATGTTACGGTCAACTTTGTTGACACCATTTTCACCTGCTTGAAGTAATTGAAAGGTCTGGGTGATTACTGTTTTTGGGGGAGGGACTACCGTTCTTACAACCTGACTAGCAAAACAGAAGGTAATCACAGTCATTTGAAAGGTTCACTCTAGGTACTAAATCACCGAACAAGCCATTAGCTATCAAACCGTACGTCACACATTCGTTCACTTAGATCTATAGTTCAACTGATATCAACACCACATTATCACACACTGCATGTGTTGTGTTATTGAGTGGCAGCCACATTCAGCCGTGCAACAGCTTCTATTAATGTACCACACATATCCTCTAACAAAAACTATTACTTTTCAAATATGACCTTCTTAATGATAAGCATTGTGAAAGTTCATCTCATGATAGTTATGTACATTATTATTGTGATATGAGTACACAACATATGCAGTGTATGTCCAATATTAATTATATTATCCTAACGCATTACTGCATAAACATAGTATGTTGTATGTTACAGAACTAAAAAGCCCTAAGTACACTGGCATGTACATTGTAATTACAAATATTTATGTTCACTTTGCCACACACATTTTCAGTTCAGGAACTGATGCTGTTAGTTAGCCATAAAAACTCAACATACAGTAACTATCTTCAATATTTACACATGTCAATTAACAACTGATGTTATTGTTCTATATAGTTGCTCCTGGAGGACATGTGTCACCTGAGACGGAACAAGTGTCTTCACCTGGGTCATGCAGCTCATCACACCTGGAAGATAAGTGTATGAGGTGCAGGACTTATAATATGTTCACTTCAATATGTTATGTTAAAAATGTTCATTATTTGTTTTGCACATGTTATTTAAAAGGATTACTTACTGTCAGTGAAAATGAACTTTTTTAATACAACATGTATTGTGTTTGTGATGTGAAGTATCATGTAGGAGTTGTGAGTTTTGAACAACTTTTCATTCATTCTTATTTCACACTGAGTCCAAACAGAATTCGTAAGTCAAGGTACATTTTAATGTGACGTTATAAAACGTATGAAAACATGTTAGGTGTTAGTTATCACAGTGTATAATTACATAGTAAAACAGCTGAGATTAACATGCCATTTCATTATGTGTACATTTATTTTTAGCACATGATGATGATGATGAAGATGATGATGATGATGATGATGATGATGATGCCGCCAAAGACACAGAAATGCAATCAAGTGACCATGAAGAGGTTCCCATTCAAAGAGTTACACAGGCTATTCCTACAGCAACTAGCACATACGCTGCAATAGTAGCTTCTGAAGAAATAATTGTTGAAGCAGAAAATCGTCGCCATTCAGATCTGATGTCAGTGCACGAAAGGATGATATCACTGCAGGAAGAAACGATATCACAATTGTCACATCTCCATAGAGTCTTCATTGAAGTGCCTAAACAAATGCAAAAAATTAACACGTCATTAGAAGCAATAGTTGTTCAGCTAACCCAAGCTAATCACTTGAGAATGACTACAGCAGCACATCAATTCAGCTTTACACCATCAGAGGATGGATGTTTACATGCTACTACTTTTTCACCCCAGTCATCTGATGTTCATTCCCCAGGTCGGGATTTTACCGGTAAAGTAGCTGAAAGTTCTGTGCATGTTCCTGACAACATCCTACCGCTGCCATCTGTAGAAATTCTGGAGCTGACACCTACAAAGAAGGCGCCAAAAAGAAAAATGCACAAGCAGTTACTACTGACCAGTTTTTGGACACAAACCAAAAAACCCAAACATGAAACGGAGCAAGCATCAGTTGTGCACTGTGTACCAACTTGTTCACAAGTGTCACTGGCCACAAGCCCTGCCCGTGAACAGTCACTGCCCACAAGCCCTGCCCGTGAACAGTCACTGCCCACAAGCCCTGCCCGTGAACAGTCACTGGCCACAAGCCCTGCCCGTGAACAGTCACTGGCCACAAGCCCTGCCCGTGAACAGTCACTGGACACAAGCCCTGGCCGTGAACAGTCACTGGACACATGCCCTGCCTCTGAAGTTCTACAGGCCACAATCCGTGCCCCTGAAGTGCCACAGGCCAGTCAAAGTGGCTCTGTTGTGCTTAAAGTTGTAGCCAAACGGAAAAGAAAAATCCAAGAGACAACAAACAGGCCTGTGACTCGGTCTCAAAAGGAAAAAAAATAATAAATGTTATAATTAACTATATCTGTATTTGACCTTGTTTTGTTCACTTGAGATTATCTAATGAATATTGTATGTATGATGAAGACCTGTTGTTTCCAAACATTCAAGTATGTCCTTGTACACGTGAAGGTTTGGAAAGATTAACAGTCCTAATGAATGAATATTTTAATTTATATTTATGTATTAATCATCTGTTCAGTAATGGTCCAACATTACCCAGTTGCTATGTTTAGAGAAGCTGCTATTCACTTAGCTGCAAAACATTGTATTTGGGTGTGTTTCATAGGTATTTGAGCTAGTCATTGCATGTGAATATTATTCACATGCAACTTAAATCAAACATCTATTTAAGCGGTAACATCTTTATTGTCCGTGTAGAGCAGGATTAAGTATTAAATATTACTTACCTTCACCTTGCTTGAACCTTCTTAATGTTGTCCTTTCATCATGTATGAGTACTGGTTTCAATCCCATATCTGTGAATGTTTAGTAATATATATGTAGTATGTAGGGATATATGTACACACACACGGTGTAATAGTTAAAATATATATATATATATATATATATATATTTTTTTTTTTTTAACTATCTAAACTGGTATATATATTTTTTTCACAACATTCACTTGATTCTTCCTTGTGAAAACACAGTATTATAATAATAAAGGCCTAATGTTAGTGAAATATACATAATCAGAGCCTATAACACTATGGCCCTAAAATTATTATTAATCACATAATTCACTCATGTTCATGACCATTTAAATAGGTTTCATACAAGGCCTACTTAGTGGCATAAATATGTTCAGTGTACAACTGGATTAAATAGATATATTATAGGTTCTAACACTACAGGCCTTCTAAACTAACAAAAGGCCTTGTTTGATGGTAAATCTAAATTCGACACAGCTGAATGTAATAGGCCCTCAAACATACTAACCCTGTAATATTGTACCATTACAAAAAGTCAAAGCAATATAAAAAACCCTGTTAACATATAAGCCCTTAAATACAGTTATACAGTATACACACATATTTAAATATAGGTTTTAGAGACATATATATATATTGAAATATATACATATGTATATGTGTTTATGAGATATTATATATATATATATATATATATATATATATATATATCTACATATACACACAGTTAAACTCTGTGACACAGACAGGGAGTTAAGCAGACAGAAAGATACACAGGCAAATGTAGCAAAAAACATAGAGCAAAAAACATTTGCAGCTGTGTGTATATCTCATTATATTTCTGTGTAAGCACTATTTTCATAATGCCAACACTGTTTTTGTCCTCACCCACATTGTTATTTAATGAAAATCCGACACTTGTTTTGAGAATGTAGATAAAAAAACCTTAATTTGACTTTCACAGTGAAATGGCAATCAGAAACCACAAATGTCTGCCAATTATTTTTACACAATCGAATTGGTGTTTGCAAAAAAGAGTGAAACATGTAACTTTTATGGTGGCCTTGAGTAGAAACCCACAAAACAGATAACATTTACCTAGTTTCACATTCTCAAGAGAGAACGTCCAACTCCACTCACATTATTTGAGACGCTGCAATGGCTGAGGATCTAATTCTCAACATGCATCCACACAAAGCGTATAAAGTAATGATTGCGGAGGCGATCATATCAACTCAAGAAAACAAAGCCAACGTGGGCCAGATCTATGATTTGATAAGAGCAAAATATCCTTATTACCAAGACCCTGGGCGTTCAGGAAATTTTAAATCCTCTGTAAGATTCATTTTATCAAAAAATGAATGTTTTGAACGTGTGCAGGATAACCTACATGAAAGTTATGGATTTTGGCAGATTGCACCGCAATTTAAAATCACCATGGAACATGGTACATATCTTCTGATAAATAGCATATTTATTCCTAATAACAATAGCAATGGATCCGCTACTACTGTTCCGTGTGAATCGATACCTGCTGCAATATCTGCACCCTCCATTCCTGAAACACACATGCTACAAGAACATAACTGCTATGATGTTTTACAAAGCCTTTCTGCTGCAAACGCATTCGAATGGCTACACGAAGAAATGAACGTACTTCCGGAACAATTGTTTGAAGAAGGCAGTGGCGATTCCTATGAGCGCCTCATGGAGATGTGTGTCATACAGGATTCAGCGGTTGGCTCAACCATGGATGCAAATGCATTGTCTTTCTGGAGCGAGCAGTTGTAGCCAGATGAAGTGTTACTTCTAGAAGAATGGTAAATATAACAATCGTTATGCGTTGACTCACCGTTAAAAATTTAAACTTTTGTCTATCCACCATTTTTACTTTAAATGCGTGGATACAGCGTTACATTGCAGACTGCATAACATGTAGCGGTCACAAACACATTGTTTCCTATTACAATATACTAGAACCAGAAAGATTAGTACACATTGGTCACGGAATACATATTCCTACTTTCCTATCTCATGAAACATATAATAGCAACATGTTACCATAACTGTAACACACACCTGTTTCTTTATCATGCAACATCTACAAAAAAAAACCGGGTCGGCCACATATGATGTGGGACCCTTGTCATGTGCCAAGGCGTCCTTAAAAAGGATTACGGATGTAAGGCCCGCCCCCAACCGACGTGCGCACGTCAAAGCCTATTGGCTGTGTCGGTTGTTATAGTTACGGTCACTGCACTGTGTCATGCGTGCGCGTCTGTGTTTGTGGGCGTGCACTATGCGTTAGCCCAATGTTAATTCTGTGGGAGGAGTGTTTGCGTGCGCTTCACGCTGGCTTAACATGATGTCACATGTATTGGATTCGCGCATTGTGTGATCGGCCGTTCTTTCCGTCCACACACGTCTGTTTAAAAAGATTAGAGATGTACGCGTTTAGAACGAATGTAGTTTCGCCTTCATTGGATTTGAAATAAATATTATATGGTTAATGGTATTTACAACATGTATTGAACGCACAACGTATGCATTGTTTTGCGCATGCGCTAACACTTTGTCGACCCAAGCGTGAAGTGCGTGCGCACAGTAAGATGTGCGCGCACATTTTTATGTATACAGCCAACGGACAGTTCATATACATAGTTATGCGTGCAACACAATTAACAAAATGATCAATAATGATGTTTAATTGTAACCTTGTAGTTCTAACATATAAGTGATTAACGCGTGGATATACACAATCATATAGAGATGTGTAACGCGTTGTCACGGCTACACATATATTAAGGTGCCATCTTTGACCATAATGTGTTTGCTGTTTTTCAGAGATGTCGGGGAAGATTCAATGGGATCAATGTATGATTTCAGAAGAGTCTAACGTTATATGAGATGATTGTGAGGAGGAGCAACCGACTAATATACTACATATGGAACTATTTAGATATTGCTTGCAGTGCATATTAAATAACAATACAAAATGTGATCCAATTATGGCTATATTGCATAAGCACTTAATTAACATAATGATGTTGCTAAACAGTGCAGTTAGAAAATTTAATGTGTGTTCTTTATTTAGTACTAACATTATATGGCATGGTCTGTTTTATATATAACAACCATTCCCACTCTGAATAAACATTTGTGTAGTATATTGTGTAATGGAACGTATGAATGTAGAAACTATGTAAAGGAGACTTACAACCAACTAGCCATTTCATGTAAAAATTTGCTTGTAACATGGGAATGTTGTTAAAATGGTTTGGGACTGCTGCAAAGAATGTTAGTGGCAAGATGTAGTGGTCAACTACAATGCATGCAGTTATGAATATTAGGTCAACATCATGTAAACAATTACGTTAATGTGTATATTTCATGTACCAAACTAACTGTAGTTTTCTGTGTTTATTAAACGTTCAACACATACATAGTAAAGTGAATATGATGATATAAGCTACCATAATAAATCTGATGTTATCATTTGACGGTGTTATACATGCATCATACACAAATTGATACAGACACAAACAGTTGTATTGAAAAGTGTGCCTATGCAAATGTGCACGTGATTGACGTTCATATGTTGATAATACTTGTAAATGATCATCATAATAATGATGAAGTGACATGAATTACATGACAACTATATTAACAACATTGACATTGGGTGAAAATAATAATGCAAAATTACACTTAAATTTGAGACACTATTGGGTTTGTGTTAACAGTTTGACACTTGTTACATGTAGGTCACATCAACACAGATGTGTGACTTATACATACACATGTGAGAATGTTAAAGTAATCTTTACTAATAATGTACAGCATTACTAATAACATACATTGCAACATATAATATGTACAAAGCATTGGTGTGATTACAGGCATTCATGCATGGACTGTTATGATCAGTCAATTGCATCCGTGATTAATCATCTCCCGTAAGGATAAAACTATCAGCATTTATCCCGTTCTCTCCACCCACCTCTATATTAGAGTAATTGAATTTTTAAGGGAACATACATTAAATGTGATTTAATGGCACTAATCATTTTCTAATACAATGCTTATGAAACCTCAATAGTAGCTAAATGTATGTACATGATTCAGAAACTACATGCATGTAAAAATTAACGTTTAGCAATATGTTGTGTTTTAACATCGTATAATTAAACGTCTATTGAGGTAGGCACATCTTATGACAGATGTCAGTTCATATACATACCATGATCAGTCATAGAGGAGATATACCTATAATACAATGGAACAATATATACATTTCAAACATTGACATGACATCTTCACTAACGTAAGCAACACAGCAAAGTGTGTATTTGGTGTTAAATGTGAAACACCATGTATATTTTATCACATAACAAATGAAAAGCAGCATGGTGTACACATCATATGGATGCGCATGTTACACTGTAACAATAACATTGTATGTAAGCATACTGCAAGAATGAATGACTATGGCCATAGTATGTGTATTGTGTTAGCATCATCAACAACACAATGCTAAACAATTACTCATTTGTTACACCAGTTGTATTCACATACACACAACTAATTTACAATCGAAGAAGGATTATATAACCTGTGCAACAATAACATACCGGTGCCACATGCCTTTGTGCACACAGCAGAGAAGAGAAAGGTGTGCAACCCATATTCATCTGTGTCCTAACAGAAGGGTATGTAAAAACAAATTACTGTTAATATAACATCATTAATATATAAAAGTAGTACTATGCAAATATATTTTTTTACTTACAAGAAAAAAACGAATTTATGAGATTCTGGCGTGTCTGGCCACCACTGGCTGTTTGTTCATTTTCAGCAGCTACATGGGTGGGATGCTCCTCTACCAAAGCCTCAGCTAGGTCTGATTGTACATTATGTGTGAGTGCCACATTGTGCAAAATGCAACAGGCAATGATAATATCAGACACTTTTTGTGGCTTGTATAGAAGAGCCCCACCAGTTCTGTCGAGACACCTAAATCTGGTCTTGAGTAGGCCAAATGTCCTCTCTATAACAGATCGCGTAGATATATGGGCTGCATTGTACCTCTCCTCTGCTTCAGTTTGAGGGTTTAGCACCGGAGTCAAGAGCCACGGCCTAATTCTGTATCCTGAGTCACCTATAATCAATGGAGCACACATAAGCTTACATTAGTAATAAGATTCTACAATGAAATGATTCCTAAACAAAAATGTGTTTGGTGTTACAACATCCAAATATGTACTCACCCAGCAGCCAGTTGTAGTTGTTTGTGGAAAGTGAGCGACCACGTCAGGAATACAACATGTAAATAAAAAACATATAAAGCAATAATTGTGCAGTATTGTGATTATTTTTTGGCTTGTTCAAGAATCTTGGCTCTTGGGGAAAACCTACTTACAGCAACATAGAAGAAAATTCGCATTTGTCTGACTCTGTCAGGTAGTGGAGAAATTATGAGGTTTCTTTAAGGTGTACTTATATCCTCACTTGGGGGCCTATGCAGAGAGCAGCGCTATTTCGAAATTCGCCATTTTTTGGAGAAAATCGCGCAGAAAGCAGCAGAAAATGGCGAGTTCCGAAAAAAGCGCCAATTTTTCTTTTCTATTTGTAAAACTCGCCTCGCGGCTGGCGAGAACCTCAATCTCGCCAGTTTTAAAAATATCCTAATGCAGAGAGGCGCGAACGGCATCTAGAGGCTGTTCGCGCCAATAAAATGGCACGATTGTCTCCTTTTTGCCTCGCCAGAAAAAATTGGCAAGAAGCTGCCGCTCGCGGCCATTGCAAAGGGAAAAAAAAGGCGCGAATTTGTTTTTACACGTTTCTGAAGCGCGCATCTCGCCAATTTAAACTCGCCACACGCATCCATGTTAAACATAGCAGAATTCGCACTTTTCTGCATATGGAGAATAAAACTCTCCAAAAAAGCTACTTTTTAATAAATTCGCCAATTTTAAAATTCTATGCTCTCTGCATAGGCCCCTTGGTCTTGACACATATGGATAAGCTCAGAGTTGGTAAGATTCAAATTCCCATAAGGTATATGTGGACAAAGAGCAGAGAAATAGACCGATGGTGTAGGTTGTAGAACAGGATTTTATAAATAGCAAGTTAAAAGACATGTACTCACACTCTGTACATGTATATAATGCACATAAGGGTATCTTTAGCGCTGTGTGCGCTCGCTGTCGCTTCTCCCCATCCTCCTCTATCCCCAGTCCTGCTGCCGGCAATGGCGTGTGACGTCACGTCCCTCTGAACGGCTGATCGTATCCAAAGGAGGCAGGCTGTGGCGCGCTGGGAGAGGAATCGCGGGTGAATTCAAACGGCTGGAATCTGGAGTCTTCTCTTCAAAGCAGCTGCAGCTTGATGAGATGGCTCTACGCGTTTCGCTGTCGCATACAGCTTTGTGTAGCTGACGAAGCTGTATGCGACAGCGAAACGCGTAGAGCCATCTCATCAAGCTGCAGCTGCTTTGAAGAGAAGACTCCAGATTCCAGCCGTTTGAATTCACCCGCGATTCCTCTCCCAGCGCGCCACAGCCTACCTCCTTTGGATACGATCAGCCGTTCAGAGGGACGTGACGTCACACGCCATTGCCGGCAGCAGGACTGGGGATAGAGGAGGACGGGGAGAAGTGACAGCGAGCGCACACAGCGCTAAAGATACTCTTATGTGCATTATATACATGTACAGAGTGTGAGTACATGTCTTTTACTTGCTATTTATAAAATCCTGTTCTACAACCTACACCATCGGTCTATTTCTCTGCTCTTTGTCCACATATACCTTATGGGAATTTGAATCTTACCAACTCTGAGCTTATCCATATGTGTCAAGACCAAGTGAGGATATAAGTACACCTTAAAGAAACCTCATCATTTCTCCACTACCTGACAGAGTCAGACAAATGCGAATTTTCTTCTATGTTGCTGTAAGTAGGTTTTCCCCAAGAGCCAAGATTCTTGAACAAGCCAAAAAATAATCACAATACTGCACAATTATTGCTTTATATGTTTTTTATTTACATGTTGTATTCCTGACGGGGTCGCTCACTTTCCACAAACAACTATGACTGTACCTGTGGGAAATCAAAGCATATTTCCCTGGAAGGTTTGAGAAGTATCCTGTTGGGTAACATTATTTATTTTTATTATATTTATTGTTTGAATTTGATCACAACACTGTGTATTTATTAGGGAACTGTGGCGCCTAGGCAAGTCATTTAAGTACATCTCACCCAGCAGCCAACCATGTCCAAAATGTCCTTCTTCGAAAGCATGGAAGACTGAAGAGTTCCTCAGGATAGAGAAATCGTGACTGGAACCAGGGAATTTGGGTACCACATGCATTATCCTCATCGTGGCATCACATACCACCTGGACATTCAGTGAATGGTAGTGCTTACGGTTGCGGTAAACATGCTCACTCTGACTAGGTGCAATCAAAGCAACATGGGTGCAATAGATTGCACCCAGCACACATGGTATCCCTGCTATGTGATAAAAGCCATTCCTGACTTACAGCCACTCTGTCGCCTCTGTAGGAAAATGAATATAATTCCTAGCGCGTCTATTGAGTGCATAGAGAAACTGGGTAAAGGCCCGCGAGAATGTAGATTGCGAGACCCCGCCCACTATGCCCACTGTTGTCTGGAATGACGCGGAAGCAAGATAATGTAATGAGCACAGCATTTTAACAAGCCCAGGGACTGCACGACCTCTGGCTGTCAAAAAATCTAAATCTCCCCTTATCTCTTCATAAAGAGATAAGATTGCTGCAGAACTCAAACGATAGCGACTTACTATCTCCTCCTCACTCATCCCATCTAACAGGGTTCTCTCCCTGTACACACGCGGACGAGGCACAACTTGTCTCCTCTGTCTTCTCCTCTGATCTCCTATCCCTCTTCCTGTCCCTCGCCCTGTCCCTCTCCCTGTCCCTGTCGTATCCGCGTGCCTGTCCCTGTCACTGTCCCTGGCTCTGTCCCTCCCTTGCCCTATGTCATTCTCTTCATCTGCAAGCCACTCATGCAAAAGAATGTTCCGATGTCTCCTAAACAATCGCAACATTTTGAAATGAGTAGCTGTGAATGAGCAGGTAATGGGCGTCCCTTAAATAGGTATGTGATGATGTCAGGTGACATAGTAAAATGCAAGGTGTTACATTAACATATTAAAGTACTTGGCTCCCAAGCTGTCTCCATTTGATCTAAGAAGTATTTGTTCTGTGTATTCAGCAGGGAATCATGATATTTGACAATGATGTAACTTGAAGCTTTGTACAAGCATTGATTGAAAATTATTAGTGTAATGTGCAATGCATGTAACACTTCTGAACGCAACAGTCAGTCATGTAATTAGACAAAAAGCCTGAGATTGACGTCGAAAAAGTTTGTTGTAACATGTCTAATTAGCCATGTTATTGTCACATGTTCACAACAATGAATTCTCGTGTGCATATGCATACATTTATGTAATGAGGATAGTTGCTATTGAATCAGTTTGAAAGGTGTAACAATGATTAACTAGTGTAGATGTGTGTATAAGTTAGCTTGAAGTGCTTGTAATGCAACGTTTACAATGTAAACATGCAATGTGATTGACTGTCCAATAACTGACGTCATGAAAAAAGGGAGGACCCAAAGTACATGTAAACATGAGAAGAAAGATGTACATGAACGTTTAAAGATGCGTTACACATTACAAGCATTGTGTAATGTAAAGCAACATGAATATACGGTGGATGTGTTAGATGTGTGACATGTGTAACATCATATAAACAATTGTCGCTCAGTTCAGTAAAATGTGTCATATGATGTGAGGTTCTCCTTTAAGAGTTGAGTATAGGATTTTCCCTTGACACATCATCACATGATGAGTAATGTGACACGCAAATGATGAAAACATATAAAAGTACAATGTTAATCAAATAATACACGTCAGGTGTGACACAATGCAGTGAATGCCCCCCACACTGTAATGCTAATCACATTTGTATTGTGAGCAATGGAACGTAAACAGTACTATAATGTTATACGTCCCCGCTCCATTGACTCCATTGATGTACAGATGATTTTTTTTTCTAAGTGCCGTTCCGGCAGCCTTAGCGATCGTTCTCCCCTCCAACTTGCCAACTTTAGTTGGCGGGAGAAATTGGCAATGAAGTCTCAATTTCTTGGTGCCGATCAGCCCTGATAAGCTGATTTTGCTACTTGAATACAGCCGAATTAAAAAAGTGGCGATAAGTGCTGAAAACAGGCTTATCGGCAGCAGACTGGCCATAACAAAATTATCGGCTACGAAACCTGCCGAAATCAAGCACTTATCGGCGCTTACTGAATCTCAAACCCAATTTTGGCAGTAAAATGGCGAAAAAACCCTTATCAACGCTTACTGCATAGAGCCCTAAGTCCCACTTCTCTGCAGGTTTAAAACACCTTTACGCAAACTTTTCTGGCGTGAGGATTCTGTGATAAAATCACCATTCTAGAACGGTGATAGGTGTTCATAGCCTAATCACTAGAATTGCACGAGTTTATGAACATGCCGAAAAGCGGTGATAAGTGGCTTATCAACGCTGCCTCAGTGATTTTTTTTTATGAGCAATTTTTTTTTCAGCAATTCAGTCTTTTATCACCCACTTATCACCGCTTAGTTAATAGCAGTAGGCATTTTGGGCGATAAGTGCTTGAAGTGCTTGATAAGTGGCTTATGAACGCTTACTGCATAGGCCCCACTATCTCTTATTGCCTTCTCCAACACATTTCAGTGTACTTCAATTTCAACCACAATCATTTATTCTATTCCTCCCTGCTACTTTTACTGCTCTTTTCACATCTCCTACCTTGTACTTTTGCCCTGCACTCGTTGCATCCCCTAGTAGTCTTGCCCTGCATAGGCAGGCAGACAGATTTCCCAGCCATAGTCTACAGATCTGAATGTGGGCAATGAGGCTGTGCAGGGTGGGTTCATCATTATTGTGACTGCAAAAGAAGGAGGCATGGAACTACCACACATGGGGGCAGGGCCGCCAAGAGGGGGGGTGAAAGGGCACTGGCCCTTAAAAAAATGGCGGTGATTCCCCGCGGTTCCGGCGCGCATGCGCAGGACAAGCAGGGCCCACTCACCCCCCCCCCTGCTCCCAACGCGCATGCGCAGGGCACGCTCACCTCCACCTCCTCGCTCCCAACGCGCATGCGCAGGGCCCGCTCCCCCCACCACTCCCGACTTGGGACAGAGGGGGAAGTACCAGCTACTCTTGTGCGGCCCGCTCCCCCTTCGATCTCAACGTGGGATGGAGGGGGAAGTACCAGCTCCTCCTGTGGCCTGCTTCCCTCCCTCCTCCCCCCCGCGGCCAGCTTCCCACGTGCCACCCGAGCCAACCTCCTGCGCGCCGCCCGAGCCCACCTCCCGCGCCCCCTCCCCCCCGAGCCCACCTCTCGCGCCCCCTCCCCCAAGCCCACTTCCCGTCCCGGGCAGCTGCCGCTGGGATATCGGGGGCAGGAGGGGGAAGCGTCCGGCGGCAAGCTGCACCCACCCAGTCTAGGTAAGTCACCCCACCCAGTCACTGTTACTCACTGTCACCCATTGTCACCCACTGTCACCCACCCAGTCACTGACTGTCACCCACCCAGTCACTGACTGTCTCCCACCCAGTCACTGACTGTCTCCAACCCAGTCACTGACTGTCACCCACCCAGTCACTGACTGTCACCCAGCCAGTCACTGACTGTCACCCATCCAGTCACTCACTGTCACCAACCCAGTCACTGTCTCCCACCCACCCAGTCACTGTCTCCCACCCAGCCAGTCCCTGTCATCCACCCACCCATTCACCCACCCACCCAGTCACTGACATTCAACCCATCCACCATCATTCAACCCCACCCACCGTCACCCACCCACCCACCGTCATTCACCCACCCACTCACCATCATTCATTCATTCATTCAAACTGTCATCCTGTCATTCACCCACTGTCATTCACCCACTGTCATTCACCCACTGTCATTCACCCACCATCATTCATCCACCGTCATTCACCCACCATCATTCACCCATCTGTCATTCACCCACCTGTCATTCACCCACCAGTCATTAACCCAACTGTCATTCACCCAACTGTCATTCTACTGTCATTCACCCACCCAGTCACTGTCATCCACCCACTCACTCACCCACTCACCCACCCAGGCAGGCAGTCACATGTCTTTTGTTGAAAATATAAAAATAAACAGGTTGCATTGTAATGTTTTTTTCTGTATCACAATAAGAAAACAGTTAAGTAAAAGTTGCGCGCTAAAAGATATTTTTTGAGGTAGTTGCGCTATGGGTCTGGGGGGGGGTGCGCTATGGGCTCGGGGGGGGGCCTGCTCCTTTCATTTGTCCCGGGCCCCATGATTTCTGTTGGCGGCCCTGCATGGGGGGAGGGGTAAGGAGACAGTGCGGGGACACTTTCCTTCTCCAGTTTTCACTTCCACTGCTAACCATCAGATCACCTACTGCTCTTCAACTTCCTTTCCCTCATCACTCCTAAACTCCTGCCCACCCACCCAATCTAAGCCATCTCTCATCACTCCCAAATGTTTTGCCCACCCACCCACCTGAGTCCCCTTTACCTTTAAACTCCAGCCTTGACTCCACCTGGGCACCCTTTCCCTTAACTTTTAGCCCCCACCAAACATCAGTCCCCTTTATAATTAAAACTCCAGCACCAACCAAACCTCAGCCTCTTTTACCCCCAATCTTTCACCCATCTAGTAAGCCCCCCCCCCCAGCCAACTGGATGTCCACTGGCCTGAAGAACGCTCCCCACTGTTTGCTGTCCAGAGTGGCTTATGCAGTCTGCCACCACCTATCCTACTACCCTTCCTTCCTTTTATGTAAGAGACATAAGCCCTTTTTGAAAACTATTACCTCTCTAAGAAAGCCATATTACATGTTAATGTAATATTTACTGCATGTAAAGCTACTGATTTAATTCCAAATTTCTATATTAGAAAAATGTGTACACATCATTCAGTATTTTGCTTTGAGTTAAAATAATGCATTTCAGTAAAAGTTGTTGCCAAGAGACCAGGTATAATTTTTTTTTAACCTGATGAGTGGATGATGGCTGGGTGGGTCATGGCTGGCCATCCTCCTTACATTTGTCCTGGCCCCAAGCTTTCTGTTGGTGGCCCTTAGTGTAGGGTATTAAGGGTTTGTTTTTTTTGGGAGGTATTTCTAGTTTCCAGTGAACCATGCAACTAGTGTTGTACACCCCTACTGAAATTCCTCCTGTGTACAGTATGAAAGGGGGCGCATGCTGCATTATGAATTACAATATTGGAATTACTATTGGAAGTAATTAATCATTTCTTCTTTAAGCCTTGCATACAATAACTGTACTGCTGTGGGCACATCAACATAGATGATCAACAGATCCTAAACAACAATACTTAGAACTAGAAAAATATTATTTGTTTTGCAATTATGCAATTGCACAGGAGCAAAACCTGACTTTTAATAATTAAATGCCAGTTTAACTTTGCTTAAATAGTCAGTAAATGTGTAAATATATTATTTTTCTAACTGTAAAATACAAATTGTTCATGCTTTAGCCTAACCTACTGAGGCTTTGTGTATATTTACATGTTACACCAGATCGAGATACTTCCAGCAAGAAACAGGCAGGAAGAAATATTTTCGCCATTGCCACACGTATTCTGGGTACACTTCATTTCCAGTTAATTGGATAACATTTCAGAAACTCTCTAGGAAAAGGGTATCATGCTCATGTCAAAGCTAATTGGAGCACAAGATGTAGATTGTCTTATAATTTTTTTAACACCAGCATATGGTGAAAATCATGATCTCACCTACCTTTTGTAAATGTCATATCAATCAGCTCTATATAACAACAAGTATTTATATATTTATATTTAGTAAAATAGTTATTTACAGTGTAGTTGAATGTAACTAATGTAGCTAATGTAACACTATACAGTATGTCCACAGAAAGCACATCATTACGTAAGGATGATACATTTGGCCTAATTTTTCAAATGACTTCAGTGCTCTGCCTATTTAATACTTTGGGCCTCATGCAGAGAGCATAGAATTTTAAAATTGGCGAATTTCATAAAAAGTAGCTTTTTTGGAGAGTTTTATTCTCCATATGCAGAAAAGTGCGAATTCTGCTATGTTTAACATGGATGCGTGTGGCGAGTTTAAATTGGCGAGATGCGCGCTTCAGAAACGTGTAAAAACAAATTCGCGCCTTTTTTTTCCCCTTTACTATAGGCGGCGAGCGCCATCTTGCCATCTTTTCCTGGCGCGGCAAAAATGCGAGAATCGCGCCATTTTCTTGGCGCGAACAGCCGCTACATGCCGTTCGCACCTCTCTGCATTCGGAGAGTTTTAAAAATGGCGAGATGGAGGTTCTCGCCAGCCGCGAGGCGAGTTTTAGCAATAGAAAAAACAAAATGGCGCGTTTTTCGTAACTCGCCATTTTCTGCCGGTTTCTGCGCGAAATTGTACAAAAAATGGCGAATTTCGAAATAACGATGCTCTCTGCATGAGGCCCTTTATGAGGAAAACATGCCCAAAAAAAGTACAGCCATTTTAGTATGGGAAAGGGAGAAAATGTGCACTGTATGGCATACAGATGATAATTATACAGCTCAGTCCATGGCACGGACAGCTCTCGCAGAGAGGGTTCCCCCCTTGCTGGACAAACAGACAGAAAGTAGATTGACTCGAGGACTGACTTTCCATAGATTGCAGTGACATACAGGTGCAAATGCTGGTTGTCGTCTGCTTGGCTTGAGAATTCGGCACTTTATCCCGTCTTACGTCGTGAGATTCAAGTGGCAAGACTAATGGCCCATCGGGTTAACACAGTGGGAGTCCCTGCTATGTGAATTCTACCTGACTTCACCTGTCTGTAAAAGAAGCACCGTGAGAGATAGACTGAATCAGTCACTCTAAATGCATGCCTCTAATAGGCGATCGCAGGGGTTTTCTTTTATTTTAATAATACAGTATTGTTGCAAGGGGTCTCCAGAGCTGAGCCGCATTGATTTCAGGTTCGGGGAACCACTGCTTCACGAGTTACAGGCCCCGTTATGGGGTGCTGGTATCCCAGTTTAAGTTCTCCCACGTCACGGCCCACGTAATCGGGAGATTTAACCAAAGTAAGCGGATACCGGCACCCCATAATGAGGCCTGTAACTCGGGAAGCAGGGGTGCCCGGAGCTGAAATCAGTGCGATTCAGCTCCGAAGACCTCCGGCTTCAATACTATGTTATCGAAATAAAATAAAAGCAGCTTCATTAGCTTAGTGGCAAACCGCTAAGGCAATGAAGGGGTTAAGCCAGACTACCTGGTTTATTGGGGGTAGAGAGGGTGAGGGAATGGGGTAGGTGCCCCAGGGTGGGTGGTCAGGCCTACCGGAAAGGTTGCGGGAGTGGTTAACTCCTTCATTACGTTTTCAGTAGTAACCGCTCTGGTAATGAAAAGGTTAACCCCTCCCACTACTCACATAATAGGCCTAATCACCCACCCTGGGGCACTTACCCACTTCACTATCCTCCTCTACCCCCACTAAACATATCAATACAATACATTGAACAACCCTTCCCCCCCCAAACACATACTGTACACTTGTACAGTAATGGACAAAGGGCCTTATGCAGTAAGCGCCGATAAGGCTTTTTTCTGCATTTTTTGCCTTCCCGAATCAGTAAGCGCCGATAAGTGGGAATTATCGGCAACTTTTTTTCCCGATAAAAAATTATCGGCAGCCGGCTGCCGATAAGCCACTTATCGGCACTTTTTTTACCCGGCTGAATTCAGGTAGCCCCGATCAGCTTTTCGCTGCTGATCGGCACTCCAGAATGGAGAGTTTATCGGGAATCCAGCCCACCAACTAAAGGTGGCAACTTGGTGGAGGAGAAGCATCGGCAAGGGCGACACTTAGAAAAAATCAGCCCTTTTTCCTGTCTTGGATTGATGCCGGGGGTCTCCGGAGCTGATACCCGCACCGGAGGCCCCCGGCATGCATCCGAGGCAGGAAAAATGCATTTATAGGCCACTTCATTACCTTAGCGGCTAACCGCTAAAGCAATGAAGGGGTTAACCCACCGTGCCAGCTTTATTGTGGGTAGTGGGGGTGGGTGAAGGGGGTATTTGGCCCTTGTTGTTTGTTTAGGGCTTGCCGGGGGGGTTGCGGGTGCACTTAACCCCTTCACGACCATAGCAGTTAATACCGCTACGGTCATGAAGGGGTTAAGCCCTCCCGCTACCCACCCGTAAGCCCTAAACAACCACCGTTGGGGCTAATACCCCCTTCACCCACCCCCGCTACCCACAATAAAAAATAATCACACACAGCAGCCCCACACTAAATAAATCTAAATAAATAAATAAATAAATATCTCTATATAAATAAATAAATAAATAAATAAATATATATAACCCCTATAACCCCTAACATACACATATATGCACGTCACTGATACTATAGGCCGGCGGAGGCCCTCGGGTGTTACCCGCAGGCCTGCAGTACCAATTATGTGCCCCCCCCCCAAATTAATGACTAAACACATACATACTTATAAAGAAATAACCCCCCCCCCCCCCTTAACACATACAATATAGTAATGGCAACAATTACTATTATCCACAAAGGGATAATAGTGAATGTGCCCATTTTAAATACATAAACAGCAATTAATACATTAAATACATATAGTACTCACCCATGTCTGGCTGCCACGATGAAGGCCATCCTCCTCTTCATCCTGCCCATGCCCCCTCCGCTGCTGCAAAACAGACACAAAAATGAAAACATCCAATGTAATGTCACCTAACCCCTTAATCACCATAGCGGTTATTAACCGCTACAGTCATTAAGGGGTTAACCCACCCTCACCCACCACTCGGGATGCCTACATACCCTCCCCCCACTAACCCCACATCTCGGAGGCCTAACCACCCTCATCCACTACCCACAAGGGAGGCCTACCCACATACCGTTGGGGACAGTACCCACAATAAAAACAATACAGTGACCCACAATAAACATCATTCAATTTACTAAATACATTACCCACCCCTGTGCCCCCCATAAATACAAGATTTATCCTTTTACAAACAGGGTTCATAAAACAGCCCCATGCGAGTCCCCGGTGGGCTGGCAGGGCACCTGACAGACCTAGAGGGTACCAGCAGCCCTTTTCAAACAGGTTCTGGAGGCCTGCTGGTGGGTCCCGCCAAGCGCCATGGCCCCCAGGTGGTCTCCTTGGGTCACCATGGGCCACAATTGGGTCCCCACGGTAGGCCCATGGATGTCTGGGAGCCCCGGGTCAGACCCACAAGTGTCTGCAGGGCCTCGGGTGGTTCCCACGGGGGTCTGGGGAACTCACGAGTTCTCACTACGGGTCCGCAGTGCCCCCACGGATGTGGGACCACCGCTTCATCCCCGCAGACTACGGGTCCGCAGTGCCCCCACAGATGTGAGGCCACCGCTTCATCCCCGCATGTGTCACCCGTGGAACCACCAGCCTGATACCCGTGAGATACCCGAGGAGACCCGCAGGTGGTCTTCAGAGGTCCCACACAGAATCACGGAACAAACCCTGAATGTAAAAAAAATAAACCTGGCCTATACATTCAATACATACACACACCCCCCCCTCCCCCCAACACCTACAGTACAATAATGTGCAAAATAACTATGATCCAGATAGGGATAATAGATTATTTGTCCATTATTAAAAACATTAACTAGCATATTCTAATAAATAAAGTACTACTGACCTCATCAATAAGAAGTCTCCGTCGCCAGCAACATACTTGTCTTGCCCACAAAATACATAGCCAAAACAAAGCCAATACATTGCAATTACATTCAGATATCAATTAACCCCTTAAACACCTTATCGGATAATAACCGCAAAGGTAATTAAGGGGTTAAGCCACACTGGCCCGATACCCACCCTTCACCCATGAATTTGTACAGTGGCTTCATCATGCAAATATATATATATATATATATATATATATATATATATATATATATATATATATATATATATATATATATATATATATATATATATATATATACACAGTGGTTGACAAATCACCAAAAAATCTACTCGCCACACAAAAAAATCTACTCGCCACCTAGTACCAAACGTGTGCTGCTTGGGCCAATATTTACTCGCCCGGGGGTTAAATCCACTCGCCCGAGGTTTGTCGAACACTATATATATATATATGGTATGAGCATAGGCACCCAGGAACACTATTGAACTCCTGTCTCAGCTGACACACTGAGCAGAAGAATTGACTGACTTTAATTTTGATTTGTGGCTTTTATCAAAGGTGCGAATGGATCAATTTGATGACGTGGCTGGAATTTTTTCTAATCTATCAGAGACAGTAAGTTACAGCGACGCTGAGATTGCCCAAATCAGATACACTGAGGATATTGATGCGGTTTTTGGACCTGATAAAGCGGTAGATATATATAATGATACCATTAAATTAAAGAAAAAAGAGGTAGATGCTTATCTACACGGTGTGACCTTATCACATTACCATAGAGAAAAATTACTACCAAGAGGTTTCCGCATAAAAAATCAACCCACAATTGGTAGAGGGGATCCTGAGTTTCTTAAAAAATGGATAGGCATATTGAACAAATGCTCCTTTGATTTAATGATTTTGGTAATAGAGCAATCCAGTAAGGAACTTATTAAAATAAGAACAGAAATAGACACAATTTCTACCAAATACGGGGATACTCTTAGCACAGATACATCCACAGATTGGGTTGATAAGATTCAGGTAAACATAGACGCATATCGTGAGAACATTATTAAATATAAAAAAGAAAAATTAAAGGTTGTCAAGGCAGATTACAAGGAAAGACGTGTTTATAGATGGTTACTGGGGATCAGTGAAAATACGCAGATTACACAACGCAATAGACGCTTTTTCAACAAATCTAAGAAAGCAGGCGCAACTGACAGCACCTATAACACAAGTGATACTGATTACTCTGATAACCCTGATAACACACTAGCTGAACCTTTTTTAGGGCAGGGCAAGCCTCCCCTTCCCAAACGTTTACCCAACGCAGAGGGAAGACAAGAAGAGGGGGGCGGAAGCGGCAGATATCAACTGCGACAGACAAAAACAAGAGGAGGGAACAAGGGCAACCAGCAGAAAACATAATATTTAACATGTCTAACTATACCCTCAACCCCGCTGAAATAAGTCTTTTGAATAAAGGTCTATCATTTGTTCCTACCCATAGACAGGACCCTTTCAAATGGGAGGTTGACCTATATAAACTAAACCGTCAACTTAAGCTCAGAGACTATTTCAGCAGGATACCAGGGACAGATGATAGCTCAATGGCCAACACTGACATATCTAGCTCATTCAGACCACAGAGTACATTTGACCCCCAAACGCATAACTACAATATCCTCACCTTTATGAGTCTAGTGGAAAATGAGACCAGGCCAAAAATAAAGAACTACCCCACCAGTTTCTCCAATTTGACTAAAGTGGAATACTTAGCTCTAAAGTCCCTACAGGGCAATAAGGATATTATCATTAGGTCAGCTGATAAGGGTGGGGGTATTGTGGTTATGCCTTACACCTACTATCGGGGGGAAATACTCAGACAACTGGGGACAGCTTCCCAATATAAATGTTTGGGGTCAGATCCCACGGCATCTTATAAAAAAGAGATTGATTCGGTCATAGATCTGGGCATTACCAACAATTGGATCTCTGAAACTATTGGGAATTTTCTAAAACAACCATTCCCCATCATCCCTGTTATCTATATCTTACCTAAGATACACAAATCCATAACTGCACCCCCAGGTAGACCGATTATATCGGCACGTGGCTCATTGACACATTCTATTTCAAAGTACGTTGACTATTTTCTACAGCCCATGGTCACCAGGATGCAATCTTTTGTGAAAGATACCACTGATTTTATTAATCAGCTCAGTACCTTATCAGGTATTACAAGCAATACCATACTGGTGACCATGGACGTAGCTAGTCTATACACAAATATCACACATGAAGAAGGCATTGAGGCTAGCAGATGTCATTTTGCGCAATTCACCAATCATCAGGGCCCTCCTCCTGATTTCTTGTTACTATTAATGCACATTATTCTCAATAAAAACTATTTTAAATTCGAGAATAAATTCTACTTACAGTTGATGGGCACTGCGATGGGGTCCAACATGGCCCCATCGTATGCTAATTTATTCATGGATACATATGAGCAGAAGCATATCATGAATAATAACACATTCAAAAATAATATTACCAAATATTTGCGTTATATAGATGACCTGTTCTTTATCTGGGATGGCACAGAAAGAGATCTATTATTGTTTGTAGACCAACTTAACACAATACCCTCTACCATCCGCTTCACTGTTAATTTCAGCAAAGAAGAGGTGTCTTTCCTCGACACAATTGTCTATAAATCCAATGGATCGCTAGCCACTAAACTTTATAAAAAACCAACAGATAAAAATACTCTCTTATCAGCAACCAGCCATCATCCAGGCGCATTGAAGAGAGGCTTGCCATATTCGCAATTTCTGCGTGCAATACGGATCACAAGTGACCAATCACAGCTGGACGAGGCGCTAATAGAGATGAAAGAAAAGTTCCTGATGCGGGGATATGCATATAATGATGTCTCTCTTGCCTTGGAGCAGGCCAAAAGTGTGGACAGAAGCAGGTTGCTGACACCCAAAGACCAAAAGACTGACGATAACCGGTTCAACATTAGAAGCACCTTCAGTACGGCATCTGGCTTCATCAAGAGGTGCATACGTAAGCATAGCCACATCTTGACCAATGACAAAGTGATTGGCAACAACTTTATCAAACCACCCAGATTCTGCTATCAAAGGGGCCGAAACCTGGGCGACTACCTTACAAAAGCAGATCCTACCGCCAAGTATGCTGCAAAACCAATGTGGCTATCCAGACCAGCAGGCGTGTATAAATGTCACGGTTGCATCAACTGCCAGTACTTGATATTGGGGAATTCCTATCCACACCCTCACACTGGCATCCGCCAGAAGATCAAGGATACAATGAATTGTGAATCCAAATACGTTGTATATTTTATACAATGCCCATGTGGCCTTTATTACGTGGGAAAGACAATGAGGATGCTTAAAGAGTGATTAGCCCTACATCGTTCTGCCATACGGAAGGCACTGGCTGATACTGAAAACAAGGAGGATTTGTCACATCAACCAGTAGCAAGACATTACAAAGAGAAGAGGCATGGGCTCGCCACCTTGCGTTGTATGCCAATTGCCCAGGCACGGACTTCGGGGAGAGGAGGGAATCGCAACAGGACACTACTACAGCTTGAAGCCAGACTCATCTACAGTTTGGGCACATTGAGCCCACGGGGTCTAAATGAGGACTTCAGATTAAGCTGTTTCCTGTAATCTCCGCACCTGGCCCATTGAGCTGCCTGCTGATACTAGGATTAATCTTTAACAGCAAAACCAGCGCATACTGCCTTGGGGTGTCAGCCAGTTAGCCGCATTTCCTCCATCATGTCTGGCACCTTAGATCCCTTGCAGTCAAGATCCACCTGTGGCTATGTTTGCTGAAAGCGAGACACACACAATTTATCACTAGTTTCTCCATGTGACAGTGTCTGCATTATGTGTTTATGTTGGTATTTAAGGTGTCGCTCCCTGAAAGGATACATAGTCATCAATGCATTATCATTTCTTACAATACGCATCATGCGTTCTATGGCTGAGTGCTTTCAGCATTTATATACTGTCTTTTTTGTTTGTGCAAATTATTATGCTTTGATGCACGATTTCACTTTTTATGTATGCTGGTGCATTACAGTGTGTCAGATACCTCAGGTCCCTTTTAGTCAAGAGCCACCTGTAGCAATGTTTGCTGAGAGTGTGACACAGCATGTATTCTAATTTATTACCAGTTTCTCTATTTGACATTGTCTGCATTATGTATTTTTGTTGGTTTTTTAAGGTGTCGCTTCCTGACATGATGCATAGAGTCATCATTGCATTATCATTTCTTACACTATGCATTAGGCGTTATATGGCTGAGTGCTTTCAGCATTTATATATTGTCCTAGATTCCAGTCAGCCACGTCATCCACACGTGTGTATATATGTTTTAATCCCTCACATTTTTTTGCACATTTACGGTGAGCACATCAGATGTTTCACATGTTTCGCTTAACTTGCAGTTACAATGTGTATTTTGCACGTCCCTGAAATAGTTAATCTATCCAGGTATCAGCTCCAGATCAGTTTAGCCCATGCGCACTCTCTCCGGTTATCCAAGATATCGCTGGGTCTGGCAGACTTATGTAGTCTCTCAGCAGTAACATTATGCAATTCCTGAGCCTTTTTGCGCATGCCTAAACACATATCAGGTAAACAAATATAGAGTTAATATATTCAAAATGGATGCTCTTTACCTGCTGATACTGTGGATGCATGTCACATAGGCAGGTGAGGCTAATTAACTGTGATTGGTTTTGTTGAATTGCACTGGGGTTTGGGGTATATATATGTATTGTGCACTGCATTCAATTGCACCACCTTGAGAAAGGTCCCACTGGGGGACCGAAACGTCGGTTTTTGTGTCTTCTATCAAATATAGAACATTTTTGATTTACTTACCTGCGTGCTGTCCCTTGATGTCGTGTTGCAACCGGTATCGTATGGTCTATATATATATATATATATTATAACACACAGGAATAACGCTCAACACTTGAATAGATTGTGTCCAGAACACCTGTTAATAAGTCATATATTGTAAGACTAAACAGTGGTGCTAAAGGTTAATTAAATATGAAAACAACAAGGGGAAAGCAACCTTTAAATAGCACACGGACATAAATGAAAGTGTAACAAAAATAATTTTATTAAAGTGATTAAAACAGGGGATGAAATATAAAAAGAGAGGGGGGCTCAACACTACCTAGACATAATGGACCTGGAGGCAAGGGTCTAAGTAAAGATCCAAAGCAAGACATATACAGGGTACAGGTGGCTTTGTATAAGCACACCTGCGTGACAATCAACCTGCACTGAGATCTTGTGACCACATGTAAAAATATTATGCCATATAATTTGATGCAATGGTTACATGTATTGGGTACACAAGTAATGGAGGTAACAGAATGCAAAATACGTCATCGCTCAGTAGGTAGATGTCACAGACAAAGGTGGGTCAAAACTCCATGTCAGATGGAATAAGGTAGGGGCCCCCCTCAGCAAGACTCCCACTCCAACGCGTTTCGATGGGAAACTGTCTTCTTCTGGGAGTGGTGAGGGGAGAAATGGGCTAGCATTTATGGCAGAGATCATTACAGCAAAAATCACGCCAAAATTACAAGAATTGCAGGCAGCTGTGAGAGAAGGAAGTGTTTGCAGCTATGGCAGTGTCATGGGGTCTGTTTTGCAAGGATTGCTCATCTCATTGGGCTATACTGGTCACATGTGCACAATTGGGTCAACCCCTATGTAAATCGGGTGATGACGCATGTGACGTCATCGCGTCACGAGCGTCATAGCGCATGGGCAAATTATCCCCTCCCACTGAAGCCTCTGACAGCTGTAAGTGGGGGAGAAAGTGGCAAACAGATACGATATATAACAATAGTGCCGGGTTACTAAAGTCTAATCCGGCTGTCGTCACATTATTATATGAAACAGCACCACACCTGGGATGACACAATTGCATAGTCCTAGTGTGTGTCACACGGTGAGACAATCTGTGGCTCTAAAAAGTGGATGCGGGCCAATAATTTTTCTAAAGCATTTTCAACCGTATAATACGGACATTGTAGGACTGGAAAGGTCCTGGAAGAAGCATCACTGAAGGTGCAACAGTCGGTGTGCAAGATTATTTCAATGACTGAAATCCATAAGGACTTTAGTATCCCGGCACTATTGTTATATATCGTATCTGTTGCAGGTTAACGTTCAGCAAAGTGGATATGTATTTGCACTTACCTGCTTCTATGACTGAACTGTGCCTATCATGCTGAGTTAATCAAATATGTAGATCATTGCTCGTATATATCTTAAAACTGGTCACGAATGCACAGGCACATGCCTTAACTAACATGGCTCATTGTACTTTCCCCTATTCAGGAGTATACAAGTATTATGGCTGACATTGTAGCCACTACACTTTATTGGGGTACCCTTACTCAATGGCATATGACCTTTATTTACCCTTTCAGACTCAGCTACAAAACTTATAACATATTGCTCTTTGTTGTACATATAACCATCTTTATTTGTATTTCCAACTCAGGACAGCATGCTTCTTAATGTCCTTACCAGCAGCAGCTTCTTTCATTTAATGCCTGGGGCCTCCTAGAGTGTCTTTTCACTTGTATTTGGGGTATGATTGCCCGTTTTTTCTATCTACAAGGTTGTCATGCCAACCGCATGTTTACACAACGTGATGACGTCATGCGCTTCTCCCTTAGACTCGGCAAGCAAGGACATTACAGTCAGTCTCTTGCGAGTGATTTCTTTGCCACTTTCTCCCCCACTTACAGCTGTCAGAGGCTTCAGTGGGAGGGGATAATTTGCCCATGCGCTATGACGCTCGTGACGCGATGACGTCACATGCGTCATCACCCGATTTACATAGGGGTTGACCCAATTGTGCACATGTGACCAGTATAGCCCAATGAGATGAGCAATCCTTGCAAAACAGACCCCATGACACTGCCATAGCTGCAAACACTTCCTTCTCTCACAGCTGCCTGCAATTCTTGTAATTTTGGTGCGATTTTTGCTGTAATGATCTCTGCTATAAATGCTAGCCCATTTCTCCCCTCACCACTCCCAGAAGAAGACAGTTTCCCGTCAAAACGCATTGGAGTGGGAGTCTTGCTGAAGGGGGCCCCTACCTTTTTCCATCTGACATGGAGTTTTGACCCACCTTTGTCTGTGACATCTACCTACTGAGCGGTGACGTATTTTGCATTCTGTTACCTCCATTACTTGTGTACCCAATACATGTAACCATTGCCTCAAATTATATGGCATAATATTTTTACATGTGGTCACAAGATCTCAGTGCATGTTGATTGTCACGCAGGTGTGCTTACACAAAGCCACCTGTACCCTGTATATGTCTTGCTTTGGATCTTTACTTAGACCCTTGCCTCCAGGTCCATTATGTCTAGGTAGTGTTGAGCCCCCCTCTCCTTTTAATTTTCATCCCCTGTTTTAATCACTTTAATAAAATTATTTTTGTTACACTTTCATTTATGTCCATGTGCTATTTAAAGGTTGCTTTCCCCTTGTTGTTTTCATATATATATATATATATATATATATATATATATATATATATATATATATATATATATATATACAGATATACAGATATATATATATATATATATATATATATATATATATATATATCTGTATATCTGTATATATATATATATATATATATACAGATATATATATATATATATATATATATATATATATATATATATATATATACACACACACACACACACACACACACACACATGATGAACCAATATACAAATAAATGTAGAAGGGTTATCAAAAACATGCTGTACTCCAAATAACACTTCTCCATACAGACACTCTACAATAAAATTAATTTCCTTTAATAATCCTAACTGAAATTACAATCACAATCATCAAATGCCAATCAAATACCTCTAATGCCAATCAACACATTGCATTTACATTGTATATATGATGCATACAATCTATGCAGCATATACATTCTGCAAATGAATGTTAACAATAACATTGCAAGCAAAATACAGATACCTCCCAACAAGTATACTATTTTAACCAATCCAGAAACATAAATCAATTACCATTCATTAATGACATCCCTAAACAATTTACATTCCATCCCTAACAATTAAACAATTAACAAATTCATGCCTTTAACATAACAATTTAGCCTTTGAAAAAATATAAGTACCAACAAGAATACAAAATTGAAAACCAAGGCTAACCCTGACCTCAAGTACACCATACAATATCAACAATTACATCTATCTAATTTTAAAATACATTATACACACATTTATGCATAGCAGCATAGACAAATTAATTTAAAACACATCAAATCAAGCTTTTAAAACAACCTCATTTCTTACCCTGTATGTATATATCTCTCTAGACATACATACATACATACATACATACATACATACAGTGGCAAGAAATGATATACCACAAATAAATAAATACACATGTAAAAAAAGCTTTTAAAAAAAATAACAAGTTAAATAAAATACATTTCTTTAGTTCACTTACCATTACTTGACCCCACCGACTCCTGTTGAACAGCTTACTCACGAACCAATCCACCAGGCACAGGAACCCATAAAATAAAAAACCATAAATAAATAACCATTAAACTAAAAATATAAATCAATCCACGGGTCTTCTATTTGTAATCCATCTTCATCTGTATTTTTCTTTCTTCTATCTTCTTCCGGTGTCTTCGTCCCGTCTTCGGCCACGCCCTGGTCTTCTTTCTTCAGTAGGCGGTCCTTCCTCCTCGGCGGCTGGCTTCAAAATGAGACGACATAGGCTTTTAAAGGCCTATGATGTCACATTTTCGTCATGGTTCCCACGGCCCTGATTGGGCCTTTGATACCATGTGTTTTGGCCGATAAAAAAAAAATGATGACGTCACTTAAAGGCAATGAAAGCACAGCCAATCAGAATGGCTTTGCTTCAATTGCCTTTAAGATGACGTCATTAAAAGAAACATGCCCGTCCTCACATGGTACGGTAGCCAATCAGAGCGTCGGAAGTCTATCCCTACTCTGATTGGCTCCAGTACCATGTGACAGGCTTTCAATGACGTCACATCCGTTCTCCCACAAGCCTCTGTCACATGGTCTACTAGAGCCAATCAGAGTAGGGATGGAGTTCCCACGCTCTGATTGGCTACCGTACCATGTGAGGACGGCCATGTTTCTTTTCATGACGTCATCTTAAAGGCAATTGAAGCAAAGCCATTCTGATTGGCTGTGCTTTCATTGCCTTTAAGTGACGTCATTTTTTTTTTTATCGGCCAAAACACATGGTTTTCACGGCCCAATCAGGGCCGTGGGAACCATGATGAAAATGTGACTTCATAGGCCTTTAAAAGCCTATGTCGTCTCATTTTGAAGCCAGCCACCGAGGAGGAAGGACCTCCTACAGAAGAAGAAGGCCAGGGCGTGGCCGAAGACGGGAAGAAGACCCCGGAAGAAGATAGAAGTATACAGATGAAGATGGATTACAATTAGAAGACCCATGGATTGATTTGGATTTTTAGTGTAATGTTTATTTATTTATGGTTTTTTATTTTATGGGTTCCTGTGCCTGGTGGTTTTGTTCGAGAGTAAGCTGTTCAACGGGAGTCGTGGGGTCAAGTAATGGTAAGTGAACTAAAGAAATGTATTTAATTGAACTTGTTAATTTTTTTTAATGCTTTTTTTACATGTGTATTTATTTATTTGTGGTATATCATTTCTTGCCACTGTATGTATGTATGTATGTATGTCTAGAGAGATATATACATACAGGGTAAGAAATTATGTTGTTTTAAAAGCTTGATTTGATGTGTTTTAAATTAATTTGTCTATGCTGCTATGCATAAATGTGTGTATAATGTATTTTAAAATTAGATAGATTTTTTCACAGGCTAAATTGTTATGTTAAAGGCTTGAATTTGTTAATTGTTTAATTGTTAGGGATGGAATGTAAATTGTTTAGGAATCTCATTAATGAATGCTAATTGATTTATGTTTACTGGATTGGTTAAAATAGTATAGTTGTTTGGAGGTATCTGTATTTTGCTTGCAATGTTATTGTTAACATTCATTTGCAGAATGTATATGCTGCATAGATTGTATGCATCATATATACAATGTAAATGCAATGTGTTGATTGGCATTAGAGGTATTTGATTGGCATTTGATGATTGTGATTGTAATTTCAGTTAGGATTATTAAAGGAAATTAATTTTATTGTAGAGTGTCTGTATGGAGAAGTGTTATTTGGAGTACAGCAAGTTTTTGATAACCCTTCTACATTTATTTGTATATTGGTTCATCGTGTGTGTGTGTGTGTGTGTGTGTGTGTGTGTGTGTGTGTGTGTGTGTGTGTGTGTGTGTGTGTGTGTGTGTGTGTGTGTGTGTGTGTGTGTGTGTGTGTGTGTGTGTGTGTATTTGCATGATGAAGCCACTGTACAAATTCATGAGTGAAGGGTGGGTATCGGGCCAGTGTGGCTTAACCCCTTAATTACATTTGCGGTTATTATCCGATAAAGTGTTTAAGGGTTTAATTGATATCTGAATGTAATTGCAATGTATTGGCTTTGTTTTGGCTATGTATTTTATGGGCAAGACAAGGATGTTGCTGGCTACAGAGACTTCTTATTGATGAGGTCAGTAGTACTTTATTTATTTGAATATGCTAGTTAATGTGTTTAATAATGGGCAAATAATCTATTATCTCTATTTGAATACTAGTTATTTTGCACATTATTGTACTGTAGGTGTTGGAGGGGGGATGTATGTATTGAATGTATAGGCCAGGTTTATTTTTTTTACATTAAGGGTTTGTTCCGTGGTTCTGCGTGAGACCTCTGGAGACCACCTGCGGGTCTCCTCGGGTATCTCACGGGTATCAGGCTGGTGGTTCCACGGGTGACACATGCGGGGATGAAGCGGTTGCCTCACATCTGTGGGGGCACCGCGGACCCGTAGTCTGCGGGGATAAAGCGGTGGTCCCACATCCGTGGGGGCACCGCCGACCCATAGGTGCGGGGATGAAGCAGTGGTCCCACATCCGTGGGGGCACCGCGGACCCGTAGTGAGAACTCGTGAGTTCCCCAGACCCCGTGGGAACCACTAAAGGCCCCGCAGACACCTGTGGGTCTGACCTGGGGCTCCCAGACATCCTTGGGCCTAGTGTGGGGACCCAATTGTGGCCCACGGTGACCCAAGGAGACCACCTAGGGGCCATGGCGCTTGGCGGGACCCACCAACAGGCCTCCAGAACCTGTTTGAAAAGGGCTGCTGGTACCCTGTAGGTCTGTCAGGTGCCCTGCCAGCCCACCAGGGACTCGCGTGGGGCTGCGTTATGAACCCTGTTTGTAAAATGATAAATCTTATATTTATGGGGGGGCACAGGGGGTGGGTAATATATTTAATAAATATAATGATGTTTATTGTGTGTCATTGTATTGTTTTTATTGTGGGTACTGGGGGCGGGGGGGGGGTTCCACAACGGTATGTGGGTAGGCCTCCCTTGTGGGTAGTGGGTGAGGGTGGTTAGGCCTCACGGGGTGGGGGGTTAGTGTGGGAGGGTATGTAGGCGTCCCGAGTGGTGGGTGATTAAGGGGTTATCTGGTGATTAAGGGGTTAGGGAACATTACATTGGATGTTTTCATTTTTGTGTCTGTTTTGCAGCAGCGGAGGGGGCATGGGCAGGATGAAGAGGAGGATGGCCTTCATCGTGGCAGCCGTAAATGGGTGGTGAGTACTATATGTATTTAATGTATTTATTGTTGTTTATGTATTTCAAATACACAGGGGATGTATGTTGTTTATTGCTATGTTTATTGGGGGCAAATGTCCCCAATAAACATGCTATTGTGCCTTAACCCCTTCATTGCCTTAGCGGCTATCTGCTATGGTAATGAAGCAGCATTAATGTATTTTTCATAATATTGTGCAGAAGCAGGGGGTCCCCTGATCTGAACCGCATTGATTTGTGGCTCAGGGGACCCCCTGCTCACTGTACACTATTATTAAAAATACATTCATAATGCTTCGTTACCGTAGCACATAGCCGCAAAGGTAAGGAATGAGTGTTTATTTATATATGTGTTTTACTGATAGTGTAGATGTGCAGAGGGTCTCCGGAGCTGAAGCGCTTTGGTTTTAGGTCCGGGGACCACCTGCTTCCCGAGATACAGGCCCCTTTAGGGGGTGCCGGTATCCCTCTGCTTTGTTTACATTCCGCGGTCACGTGATCGGGACCTTTAAATGCAGAGGGATACCGGCACCTCATAAAGGGGCCTGTATCTCGGGAAGCAGGGGGTCCACGGACCTGAAACCAATGCGGTTCAGCTCCGGAGACCCCCTGCACATGTACAATATCAGTAAAAGTTGTTTATAAATACTGAATATTTTGCCGATGTTTGCGCTGAGAGAGCGGCTTGTCTCTCTCTGCTGCAAACACCTATCGGCACAAAAGGCATATGGGAAGGCTTATCGGGAGCCAGGCTGTATCGGCACAGGCTCATCGGCAGTTTTGCTTTCGCAGTGATTCGGCAGGGATCGGCAAGAATTCAGCCCTTACTGAATACTACGAGGGCAAATCGCCAAAAAAAGGCCTATCGGCAACCCTTGCCGAAGAGATTTTATCGGGGCTTACTGCATGAGGCCCAAAGTCCCTATTATCCATATATGAAATCAATGTGTTCAGCTCCAGAGATCCACTGCTGATATAATAATAATAATATTATTATTCAAATAAAAGCCTTGCGACCACTGTTAATGGCGTGCAGGGAGAGTGTCTGATTCAGTCTATCTCTTACCAAGACCCAACTTAAGACACACTTGCTTAAAGAAGCATATGAATAGCACTGTGGATATTCTGAACACATGATACATAAAGCTTGGCCCCCTGCAGATGCACTTACCAGAACTCCCTCCTACTGTCTCTGTACGTTCTCCCTACCTACCAATTAGACTGTAAGCTCCTTGGGGCAGGGACTCCTCTTCCTTAATGTTATTTTTATGTCTAAAGCACTTATTCCCATGATCTGTTATTTATATTATCTGTTATTTATTTGATTACCACATATATTACTACTGTGAAGCGCTATGTACATTAATGGCGCTATATAAATAAAGACATACAATACATACAATATAATACTGCGCGTCCCTTACAGACAGGTGGAACACGGTAGGATTCACACAGCGCGAGTCCCATTGAAACTCTGGGATCCCCCGCTGTGCTAATCTGATGGGCTATTACAGCCTGCTATGGACCATCTCTCGAGTGACCACGAGATAATCACGGATTTTGCTTTGCAAGCGGTCAACAACTGGAAGTTGCACCTGTAGCTGCTCTGCTGCACACAAAACCCTGACCCAGAATAATTTTGTCAACATATGATTTAGCATCATGTTCCCAAAAAATGTGGGAACAGTGCGCTGTGGAGAGATGTGGCCCCCGTGTGTTCACGTGCAAGTTTGGAGCAGACTGGTTCTGTCCACCGGAACAACAGGCTATCCCAGACCAATCAAGGCTCACTGCACTTTGGTATCTAATTGTGTCGATATTCATCATGTGATGTGACTTCACGCCCCCCTCAGTGATGTAACACAGAAGTGCGGGCGCTCAGAGGGGAATCGTCACTACTAGTCACCAGGCACTATAAGTGTGTTCTCAAGTGATATGTAATTACTGGTATTCAGCTTTTTAAAGTCTACATGGACTATCATCACGCTGTATGCATGCATTGGAGACTTGTCATCATCCATTACACACACGGTGTGTTTGCTGCACCTTAGAGATTTCCACCTGTTCCACATACGGTGATCTGATTGCCATCGACGGTTGGGAGCTGTTTCCTGATGAGACGTACAACCTGAGTTGGACCCATTGTGCAAGTTGCCACCACTCTGAGGGGTTAAGATGACATCCGGAGACCACCCAGGAACACTTACCAGAGGGATCCTCATCTGTCTGCAGTTCCAGTGCTAGCTATGTGGTAATCTCATGTAATGCACACGTAATTGCGATTGATCTACCATTTTTATGTGCGCAGAATACTTACCCTAATTTTTAATATAAAGAGTGTAGTTGTTTGCTTACATTAACTGCTCTGTAGCACTTTGTGGTCAACCAATCATGGAAACCCATTATTATTTGACCTGTGGGATACTAAAGGGTTGATATGTAAAAGCAATGTGTTTAAAAGTAAAAATGTATCAAAAGATTCATGCTGGTTTAGCTTATCTAATCTATGTATATAATGGCCAGTATATTGTCCATTATATACATAGGAAAGACAGGTCTAATGCCAGTCTGGACAAGGTGATAAACGTCTGCCATTTATCCTATTCTGATGAATATCAGATCTTGATGAATGGCAGTTTTTTCTTAATATGTTGGTATTATGTCGTTTTTTTATGGGATCCAATGCTTGTAATGGATCCGATAAGTGCTTTATTTTTGGCAATGCAACGTTGATGCATGATAAAAATAAGGTTCTAATACCGCATTTTTTCGGATACCACAGCTTTTTGTTTCTGGCCCTATGACTGCTCACTTGCATGTCATTGCCCAGAATCCCTGGCTGCAGTGGAAGCACTGTTTGCTAAGAGATAGTGGGAAAAACAGGATGGCAGACCTGTCTGAGACATGTGAATGTGCAAACAAGTGGTATTTTTATTTGCTCTACACTGTACAGTGGAGGGTTTTTGTCACTTTTTTTTCAACATATTTTATAATTCTTTTTAACAAACATAAAAGAGAGGAGGGGAGGATTACAAAAAATTGATTTTCCTGAGGGTTATGACCTTGACAATGTCATTGTATCACCAGGTTTCTACTTTATTTTCTTTTTTTTTATATATATATTTAAAGCTCTTGATTTTTCCTTTTTCTACCTTTCTACCTTTTCTACCGTTAATTCCCTAAGCACCATCTTTTGGCTAATGTCATTGGAACATGGTCCGAAAAGATTTGTATTTCTGTATCTTCAAAAAGAATCTTGTCTAGGTTCCTGGTTTTCTTGATAATTTCTTCTTTGGTCGAGAAATAGTGGAGTCTTGTAATTATATCCTAGGACCTCTATTTTCAAAAAATTTTAGGCTATAGATTCTATGGGCTCTGTCCAGTTCCTGCTTTGCGTTGATTGCTTCTGGGAGTATATTTTGGAAAAGCCTGTACAGAGTCCTGGAGTCGGGATATCTGTTCTTTCATTTGGGCCATATCCGAGTCTACCTCCACCTGTTTTTCGGTGGTGGCCTCCATGGCTTCTTCGAGACCTGTGGTACGCTCCTCAACCGCTGCGATTTCTGAGCGGAGACCCATTATTGCGCTCTGCAGTTCTTCGTGGAATGTCTGTTTGATCTCTTTGACTCAGGCCTTTGAATCATTTCTGATATTTGAACCTTGGTCAGAGTCTGACCCAGATTCAGTTTCCTCTCTGTCCTGAGATTGTGTTACTCTTTTTTTTGTCTGAGGGTTTAGGCGTTGCGTTCTTCACTTTTGAAAAATTAAGAGGCCTCCGGTTTCTGTACCTTTTTCAGTGGAGCCATGTCTCGGGTTGTCAGGAAGAAGTAGAGTTGGGCCAGCCCCTCTTCGCTCTTATTTTACTGTTTTTTTACCGGTTTTATTTAGCGTCTTCCGGGTGAGGCCCGTGTCATGCTTCTTCGTTTATGCCGGGACCATTTTTGCACCCCCTCACATGGGTAGTCAGCTGTTACATGAAGATGTTTAAATGCACTTGAGTTGTGGGGATTTTAGGGCATGGGAGGGTGTGACCGCCCAACCCAGCGTTATTTTATTTGTTCTTTTGCGTTTATGCGACTGTGGAGTATAGGTGGCGTTCGTAACGGCTGTGAGCAGCTGTTCAGGAGCACATGGTGGCCATTTTAGGGTGCTGTGTTGTTCCTTGTGGGCTTCTGGCTTGTTCTGCACAAGGACTCTGCTCAGAGTTAAAACCTCAAGGGTGGGTGAGTCCACAGGCCCCTGTAGTTATGCCTTGATAGCTATGGCTATTTGGCACTTGCAGAGTTTTAGGGGCCCTCAGCTGCAGTCCTGGGGAGTGAGGATACTCCTAACAAGGTTTTACGCTCCTGGCAGGCTTCTGGGCTTTTTCCTGAATAGGAGAGGGGAGGAGTCTTGCTGGGACCAAGCCCTCAGTCTGGGTCTCGGGGGGGTTGGGGGGGGGCTGACAATGTAAAGGGAGAGAGGGACAGACTTGTGTCTCTTGTTTATTCTTGACGGGCAAAGCGTTAAGATGGCCACCCCTCTTCTGTGCAAACGTCTCTCCTGCAACAGCCAAACAGCAGCCGTCCTCTCCAACAGTAACATTGCCAATTCTGACCTGCTAGTTGGCTCCCCGGTGTTTGCGGGATCGTGGGCTAGAAGATCTCTGAGCACCCATCGGCCATCTTGTGCTCCTCGCAGATCGATATGGAGAAAGGTATCACGGGCCAAATGTGCTCTCCCAGGCACCGATCCGGGGCAAGAACACCTCCAGACCAGCCTACAGGGCTGGTGTTCTGTGTGAGGAATGCTGCCTCGAGAACTGGGGCTAGCTGGGGGTGTTTGGCAGTGTTTATTGCCGTGGTCCACCGGAGCTGAGCTAGCGTGCGACCGCTTAGCTCTGAGTCTTGGCCACGTCCTGGGCTTTTGTCACTTTTTGACTCATCATAACTTATTCTGTGTCTGGTTGAATTCTGTGTAAAATTTGGCAAAATTGTTGAAATTCGGGCAATGTGTCTTATAAAATTTAAGAGAGAACCACAAAACATGATGCAAACTGGTTTTGAAGACCTGTGCACAACTACTTTTAAACAACCAAAATCAATGATTTTACTTAATATTGGTAAGACAATATTGTCCTAACATGTTCATTTTACAATACACATTTGCATTTTGTAGTTTTATATTGCACATGATTTAAGGCCCTGTGCTTTCTGCTGAAGGTTAGACAAAAATTCACAAGGTTTTAAAGAGGTCAGAGCTGTTGTGATAATCTCTATATGAACACCTGTTGATGTTGCATAACAAGTTCCCTTTGTCAACACGTAACCTGGCTACTGCATTCCACTTATTTATGGCCTTTCAGATTGGAATTACTTGCTCTCATTTCAGAATGTTAATGTATTTTCAGCTGCTGGTTTGAAACCATCGTCATGCTCAGCATTTTTGATTTGTCAAGCTTCCTGAGATACGTGCACCCAGAGACTTAACATTTAATTTGACTTTTTACTCAGCTATTGCATCTGAGTCATACTGTGACAAATGTACAATCAAAGCCAAAGAGGAATATATTTTATGCATTTTTTTACAACACCTGTCACTGTGGTAAAATTGGAACCTTAAAGCAGACTATGGGCCTTATGCAGTAAGCGCTGATAAGGCTTTTTTCAGCATTTTTTGCCCTCCCGATTCAGTAAGCGCCGATAAGTGGGAATTATCGGCAACTTTTCTTCCCGATAAAAAATTATCGGCAGCCGGCTGCCAATAAGCCACTTATCGGCACTTTTTGAACTCGGTGGAATTCAGGTAGCCCCGATCAGCTTTTCGGTGTTGATCGGCACACTAGAATGGAGAGTTTATCGGGAATCCAGCCCGCCAACTAAAGTTGGCAACTTGGTGGAGGAGAAGCATCGGCAAGGGCGATACATAGAAAAAATCAGCCCTTTTTCCTGTCTGTGATTGATGCCGGGGGTCTCCGGAGCTGATACCCGCACCGGAGCCCCCCGGCATGCATCCGAGACAGGAAAAAGGCATTTAAAGGCCACTTCATTACCTTAGCGGCTAACCGCTAAGGCAATGAAGGGGTTAACCCACAGTGCCAGGATTATTGTGGGTAGCGGGTGTGGGTGGAGGGGGTATTTGGCCCTTGTTGTTTGTTTAGGGCTTGCGGGGGGGTTGCGGGTGCACTTAACCCCTTCACGACCGTAGCAATTAATACCGCTACAGTCATGAAGGGGTTAAGCCCTCCCGCTACCCACCCGCAAGCCCTAAACAACCACCGTTGGGGCTAACACCCCCTTCACCCACCCCCACTACCCACAATAAGAAATAATCACACACTGCAATCCCACACTATATAAATCTAAATAAATAAATATCTCTATATAAATAAATAAATATATATATATATATATGTACCCCAACAACCCCTAACATATGCACATCAATGATACTATAGGCCGGCGGGGGCCCTCGGGTGTTACCCGCAGGCCTGCAGTACCAATTATGTGCCCCCCCCAAATTAATGTCTAAACACATACATACTTATAAAGAAATAACCCCCCCCCCTTAACACATACACATCCACAAAGGGATAATAGTGAATGTGCCCATTTTAAATACATACATTTTAAATACATAAACAGCAATAAATACATTAAATACATATAGCACTCACCCATGTCCGGCTGCCACGATGAAGGCCATCCTCCTCTTCATCCTGCCCATGCCCCCTCCACTGCTGCAAAACAGACACAAGAATGAAAACATCCAATGTAATGTCCCCTAACCCCTTAATCACCATAGCAGTTAATAACCGCTACAGTCATTAAGGGGTTAACTCACCCTCACCCACCACTCGGGACGCCTACATACCCTCCCCCACTAACCCCCCACCCCATGAGGCCTAACCACCCTCACACACTACCCACAAGGGAGGCCTACCCACATACCGTTGGGGAACCCCCCCCCCCCACCCCCAGTACCCACAATAAAAACAATACAATGACACACAATAAACATCATTATATTTATTAAATATATTACCCACCCCCTGTGCCCCCCCATAAATATAAGATTTATCCTTTTACAAACAGGGTTCATAACACAGCCCCACGCGAGTCCCCGGTGGGCTGGCGGGGCACCTGACAGACATACAGGGTACCAGCAGCCACCTTTCAAACAGGTTCTGGCGGCCTGTTGGTGGGTCCCGCCAAGCGCCATGGCCCCCAGGTGGTCTCCTTGGGTCACCGTGGGCCACAATTGGGTCCCCACTGTAGGCCCAAGGATGTCTGGGAGCCCCAGGTCAGACCCACAGGTGTCTGCAGGGCCTCGGGTGGTTCCCACGGGGGTCTGGGGAACTCACGAGTGCTCACTACGGGTCCGCGGTGCCCCCACGGATGTGGGACCACCGCTTCATCCCCGCACCTATGGGTCAGTGGTGCCCCCACAGATGTGAGGCCACCACTTCATCCCCGAAGATGTAACCTGTGGAACCACCAGCCTGATACCCGTGAGATACCCGAGGAGACCACAGGTGGTCTCCAGAGGTCTCAAGCAGAACCACGGAACAAACCCTGAATGTAAAAAAAATAAACCTGGCCTATACATTCAATACATTCACCCCCCCCCCCCCCCCCCAACACCTTCAGTACAATAATGTGCAAAATAACTATTATCCATATAGGGATAATAGATTATTTGCCCATTATTAAACACATTAACTAGCATATTCCAATAAATAAAGTACTACTGACCTCATCAATAAGAAGCCTCCGTCGCCAGCAACATCCTGGTTTTTAGTTGCCCACAAAATACATAGCCAAAACAAAGCCAATACATTGCAATTTCATTCAGATATCAATTAACCCCTTAAACACCTTATCGGATAATAACCGCAAAGGTAATTAAGGGGTTAAGCCACACTGGCCCGATACCCACCCTTCATCCTATACATCCGTGGGACCACCGCCAACCCATAGGTGCGGGGATGAAGCGGTGGTCCCACATCCGTGGGGGCACCGCGGACCCGTAGTGAGCACTCATGAGTTCCCCAGACCCCTGTGGGAACCACCCGAGGCCCCGCAGACAACTGTGGGTCTGACCCGGGGCTCCCAGACATCCTTGGGCCTACTGTGGGGACCCAATCGTAGCCCACGGTGACCCAAGGAGACCACCTGGGGGCCATGGCACTTGGCGGGACCCACCAACAGGCCTCCAGAACCTGTTTGAAATGAGCTGCTGGTACCCTGTATGTCTGTCAGGTGCCCCGCCAGCCCACCGGGGACTCGCGTGGGGCTGTGTTATGAACCCTGTTTGTAAAAGGATAAATCTTATATTTATGGGGGGGCACAGGGGGTGGGTAATGTATTTAATAAATATAATGATGTTTATTGTGTGTCATTGTATTGTTTTTATTGTGGGTACTGGGGGTGGGGGGGGGGGTTTCCCAACAGTATGTGGGTAGGCCTCCCTTGTGGGTAGTGGGTGAGGGTGGTTAGGCCTCATGGGGTGGGGGGTTAGTGGGGGAGAGTATGTAGGCATCCTGAGTGGTGGGTGAGGGTGGGTTAACCCCTTAATGACTGTAGCGGTTAATAACCGCTATGGTGATTAAGGGGTTAGGGGACATTACATTGGATGTTTTAATTTTTGTGTCTGTTTTGCAGCAGCGGAGGGGACATGGGCAGGATGAAGAGGAGGATGGCCTTCATTGTGGCAGCCGGAAATGGGTGGTGAGTACTATATGTATTTAATGTATTTATTGTTGTTTATGTATTTCAAATACACAGTGGGTGTATGTTGTTTATTGCTATGTTTATTGGGGGCAAATGTTCCCAATAAACATGCTATTGTGCCTTAACCCCTTCATTGCCTTAGCGGCTATCCGCTATGGTAATGAAGCAGCATTTATCTATTTTTAATAATATTGTGCGGAAGCAGGGGGTCCCATGAGCTGAACCGCATTGATTTGTGGCTCAGAGACCCCGTGCTTCCCGAGTTACAGGCCCCGGTTTGGGGCACTGGTGCCAGTTTAGCCGCCATATTTATAGCGGACACGGCGCAAATGGGGTGCTATAAAGATGGCGGCGACATTGCCACCCGATGACACATTCTGGGGCCTGTAACTCGGGAAGCAGTGGGTCCCTGGTCCACAAAGCAACGCGGTTCATCTCAGGGGACCCCCTGCTCACTGTACACTATTATTAAAAATACATTCATGCTGCTTCGTTACCGTAGCAGATAGCTGCAAAGGTAAGGAACGAGTGTTTATTGATATGTGTGTTTTACTGATAGTGTAGATGTGCTGAGGGTCTGCGGAGCTGAAGTGCTTTGGTTTTAGGTCCGGGGACCCCCTGCTTCCCGAGATACAGGCCCCTTTATGGGGTGCCGGTATCCCTCTGCTTTGTTTACATTCCGCGTTAACGTGATCGGGACCTTTAAATGCAGAGGGATACCGGCACCTCATAAAGGGGCCTGTATCTCAGGAAGCAGGGGGTCCCCGGACCTAAAACCAAACCACTTCAATGCGGTTCAGCTCCAGAGACCCCCTGCACATGTACACTATCAGTAAAAGTTGTTTATAAATACTTTTTTTTTTTGCCGATGTTTGCGCTGAGAGAGCGGCTTGTCTCTCTCTGCTGCAAACACCTATCGGCAGAAAAGGCCTATCGGAAGGCTTATCGGGAGCCAGGCTGTATCGGCACAGGCTCATCGGCAGTTTTGCTTTCGCAGTGATTCGGCAGGGATCGGCATGGTTCGGCCCTTACTGAATACTGCGAGGGCAAATCGCCAAAAAAAGGCCTATCAGCAACACTTGCCGAAGAGATTTTATCGGGGCTTACTGCATGAGGCCCTATGTCCACAAAAACTTATTTACAGCTGTATTAAGACCTAATGACCCCAGCATCACGGAGGAACGAGCAAAAGTCTGCAGCGCTGGGAACAGTGTCTGCTGTGATCACCCTGCGGGAAGTTCAAGCTTCTGAATGTGACCCCGCACAGTCTCAACAAAAAAACAAAAAAGGGTCGGGGAAGAGAAACAACAAAGAAAAATTATAACATTATACAATTTATATGTAAAAAATGGAACACAATACACTTACATAAAAAATAAGTGGATCATGATGATCCGATCATCCAAAAGCTCCACTGAGGGTCGGGCTCCGTTTCCCAGAGAACCCACGATTTGACAAAGTCCCAGATATTAAAGGGCAAAAATCCAGCTCAAATGATGTAACAAGGGGCCAGATAGAATTTGCAGTCGGCGTCCTCGTGGAATGTGGATTGCAGCTTCCATGTTCGTCGTCACGGGCGTCCCGTCACTGCGTATGGCCTCACCGCAACGCGTTTCGTGTCAGAGTGACACTTCATCAGGGGATTTGGTCTTATGATCCCCAGGCTCGGGTTAAATACAAAAGCTAGGTAATAACATAACCTATGGGGATCACACCGGATAATTTATTCAAAATCCGTCCAATTAGAGTTACCCAATTGTATCACTACCCAACAATTAGGCAAACGGAGATCCTAAAACCTGAAACATTGACAGTACAAATGAAAAAACTATAGACATGGCTTACATGATGAAAACAAACTACAAGTTGACATGACATAATGATGAAGAATGACTATAAACATATGAAATATACTGTAATACCACATAGACATAACACATCCAAACATAAAAACATAAAAATGCGAATGAATATGAAAAATAAACAAAATGAATGATATATTAAATCTATAATGTACCATCAATCCATTATAAAAATGTCTGTAAAGACATAAGATCAATAAAAGACTGTGGTACATCCTTAACCCCTACTATGAATGTTATGTATTCTTTAATAGGGCTAGGAATTATAACCTACAGTTGTGTTTGGACTCATAAGAATGGATATTTGTCCTTTAAAAAGCTAGGTAATAACATAACCTATGGGGATCACACCGGATAATTTATTCAAAATCCGTCCAATTAGAGTTACCCAATTGTATCACTACCCAACAATTAGGCAAACGGAGATCCTAAAACCTGAAACATTGACAGTACAAATGAAAAAACTATAGACATGGCTTACATGATGAAAACAAACTACAAGTTGACATGACATAATGATGAAGAATGACTATAAACATATGAAATATACTGTAATACCACATAGACATAACACATCCAAACATAAAAACATAAAAATGCGAATGAATATGAAAAATAAACAAAATGAATGATATATTAAATCTATAATGTACCATCAATCCATTATAAAAATGTCTGTAAAGACATAAGATCAATAAAAGACTGTGGTACATCCTTAACCCCTACTATGAATGTTATGTATTCTTTAATAGGGCTAGGAATTATAACCTACAGTTGTGTTTGGACTCATAAGAATGGATATTTGTCCTTTAAAAAGATAAATTCCCTTAATGATACATAAAACTACTTGGCCAGTGATTGAACAGAAGTATATATATCACATACTAGGACATAATAGATATCTCTAGTGAAATGCATTATTATAGTAGGGCAAAGAGACTGCATGAGGTTGAGAAGGTCTTAATCCAAAATATAAAAAATGTCTTAATCCCACAAGTGGATATCTTAATGCAAAATGTACAGAATATCTTAATATACAAAAAAGCTTGATACCCTAATTCACAAGGAGAGCTGATGTCTATCCGCCTGTTTATTAATACAAAATACAAAACATGTCTTAATCCAACAAAGATGTCTTGATAGTACTGGGAGTATACATAATGTCTTAGTACAACAAATAGATATCTATTTATACAAAGAACCTCAATACCCCAATGCATACAGTGAACAGATATCTCGCCTCCTATGTATTCCTCATGTGTGAGACTTATGGGGAAAAAGACCCACTGGATGGAGCACTGGAATAAACACATCTAATCTTGGTATTTGTTATTGCTGACAGATGATAAATTACTTAAAAAAGGGAACTAATTTGATTAACTTATTGAGCCCCCCGGGAGCTTTACTTCCGAGAGTATAGATCCAGAATTGTTTCCTTTGTAGTAGGAGATTTTCTCTATCACCTCTCCTGGGATCTCTAGGTACAACTGCTATCCCTCTGAAGTGAAATTCATCTACTTTACCCTCATGATGAGTTAAGAAATGTTGTGCCAGGTTGTGAATCTTCTTGCCTTTCTCCAAATTACCCTGGGCGTTTTTAATTCCATTAACGTGTTCACACATCATGACTTTAAGTGGTCTAATTGTTTTCCCTACATACAGAAGATTGCACGGGCAATCAATAATGTATATTATGAATGTAGTGAGACAATTTATAAAAGGTCCAATCTCATGCAATATACCAACCGGTTGGTGGCTGCACTGTCTAATTATCAGTTCACGCTGAAATACAAGCCAGTGCCCTTGAGCATCGGAGCCAATGCTCTGCTCAGAAGGCCTGGACTGAGTGCAACGCCAGACGATGGTCAGTGGGAAGAAATTCCTGGCCCTGGGATTCGGGTCATGTGCTCCACAGAGGCTATCGTGGAGGACAAAGTAGCCTTTTCCGAACTCAGAGTAGCAGACTCATTGGGTGTCAGTCAAAGGCACTTCCAGCAGCATACTGCCATCCTGAAGGAATGTCTATCATGCCGGATACCATAATGAGGTGAAACGAATTAGTGATACACCAGATGCAAGACCCAGTGGCCAAAACCATACATCTGGCCATCCAAGAAAACAACCCCTCCTTAGTGAAGTGTGCTCCCGTCGACATGGTCACCATCATCATGCGGGAATGAGATAAGTTCCGCATGGACCATGGCCTTCTCTACTAGATTATCCCCTATCACAACCATCCAGATAGGAGACAACTCGTCCAGCCCAGAAGCTTGCAGTACCTTGTCCTACGATCTTTGCACGATGATCATGGACCCCTGGGAGTGGACGAAATATTCAGACTGGTAATAGATAGGTTCAACTGGCCCAAGATGCGGGAATCAGTGGAGCGCCATTGCCGGAGGTGTCTGCGGTGCATATAGCGAAAAACACTGCCTACACGTGCAGCCCCAGTGGGCCACTTAAAGAGTGCTGGTCCCATGGACCTAGTCTGCATGGATTTCCTCTGCAGCAAGACAGACTCAAAGGGTATCGGGAACGTCCTGGTAGTAATAAATCATTACACCCGATATGCTCAAGCGTTCCCTACCAAAGACCAGAAAGCTCTCACAGTAGCTAAAGTACTGTGGGAGAAGTATTTAATCCATTACGGGTTACCTAATTGGATGCACTCCAATCAAGGGAGAGACTTTGAGAGCAAGTTAATAAAAGAACTAAAAGAACGAAAACTGCTCAATATCGAGAAGTCTTGTACGACTCCCTATCACCCTGAAGGATATGCCCTACCAGAAAGGTTCAACCGAACTCTACTGGATATGCAAGGCACTCTGAAGGGCTTCAAGAAGGCCAGATGGAGCAAGCATGTTGAGCCGTTAGTGCAAGGCTACAATTGCACCAGGCATGAATCCATCGGGTACACACGCTATCTGATGTTCGGCAAAGAGGCACGACTAACTGTAGACATTCGGCTCCGAGTATCCACCGACGGGGTGCCGAACATGAAGTACTACAAATATGTGCAACGGCTCCAGGATAACCTCCATAGAGCATATCAGTTGGCGGAAAAAGCCACCGCCAGGCTGAACGAGAATAACAAGCGGTGGTATGACCATAAAGAGCACCATCAGGAACTTCGGCTCGGAGATGCCATTCTACTGCGGAATTTAGGAATACCAGGAAAGCACAAGCTAGCTGACCGCTGGGGAGAAGCTCCCTTCGAGGTAGAGTCACAGATGCTGGGCCTCCCTGTATAGCGCATCCCAGATTCAGAAGGAAGGGTAAGGGTCTGGCATCGGAATCACTTGCTACCTATTCCTCAAGTGGGGGAAAGTGAACCTGAACAAGCCTCAATAGCACCGGCCAGTCAACCGGAGGAGTCCAGCGAGATCCCGGATACTGTAACAGAAAAGAATCAGGAACCTTTGGAAGGAACCTCTGCCACCACAAATGGAGACTAGTTGGCACCACCAGAAGAAGTAAAAGGTATTGGGCCTGTCCCCCATGTACCCTCCTCCCCTGCGGCTTCAACAAGCCAACCACTCGACCCAAGGAGTCGACCCTAGTTCGTTCCTACTAGAGACAATGTAGTTCAAGATTCACCCTTTATGAGAGGGCCGGGGCCTCAAGCCGATGGTAGCCTCTCCACCCAAAAAGACATCGAAGAAGAGACTTTCAGGAGTCAGAGTGAGACGCCTTCCAACAAGAATGGCGTATGTTTCGTTAGGGGCACCTCATTATGACTCTGAGCAGCTGTCTCAGAGTAGGTTTGCCTCTGTAATGACCACGCTCAATGAACTGTTCAATCTGGTTTAGATTAGTTTTACCAAGATAAGTTATGTATACAATAGAGGCAACTCTTATTCTAACAAAAACCAGTGGCAATTCCCCAAAAGACCCAGGTACACCCAGGTACATTCTGAATACATGCCTTAAACTTTCCTTAAACTAGCCCCAGCATTTCTGCATTGATTAATGGCCTATCAGATTAACAGCGGGGGTCCCGGGCAGTCCCATTCAAACTGAATTGGACAGCCAGGGATCCCTGCTGTATTAATCCTATGGGTCGTTAGTCAATGCAGAAATGCCTTAAACGTGCCTCAAACTAGCCCAGAACATACCCAGCACATACCCAGCACATACCCAGAATGTAACCCGGCTAGTTTACAGCAAATGTTAGAATAAACGTTGCCTCTACTGTATGTACATTTTCCATTATATAAGATTCTGTATATGGTTCTCAAGCGGGGACATTGAAGTCGCCAAAAGGGGGAGGATGCAGTCTAGTCCCCCTACCCTGTGTCCAGTATGGGGGAGCTCAGTTAGGCCCTGAGACAGCCGAAGAGCCGAATTGTAGGGAAGGCCCCAGATAGGGACCCTTCCACATATTAGTATTGTTGCGCCTGTGGCGAACGGCCACGCGGCAATCTGCGGCTTGAGACCAGGCAACAGGACCCTGAGACATTCAGGTGAGACACTCCAGCTGGAGCTCACCCCATAAGGCAGATCAGGACTCTTAGGAGAGAGGGGATTTGTGTTGGAGGCCCCACTACGTGGGACACGCTCCAACCCATCGCGATAAGCAGCACCTGGATACTGGAGTACCTTGGCAGGAACCCAACATGCACCTATATCCACAGCGGGTAGCGCTACCTCACACTTGGATGGGGACTTGCTGGGACAGGACATCAGGGGTATTGGTGCCATGGCACCCTCAGTACAACGTCTTTACCCCTCAATAAAAAAACACCCACACAAATCCTCTATTCACACTCTCTATCTACTCCATCCTGCTGGGGATCTCCTCTAAACCTGAAGCCAGACATACACAAATGTAAGTGCTCACTGATATTCTCCTGGATAAATATCAGTATCCAGGAGAATATCAGTGAGTACTTACATTTGTCTATGCGGTCTCACTTACAAACTATGATCCAGCTCTAGGGACACATTCACCAGCTAGTTGGGGGTCTGACTGATCACGTTGAAGATCTTCTCAGGCATCACCATATTTATTGTTGGTTGTTAAACCCTGCACAAGTGCACAATAGGATCCAGGTTATTATACCCTGGACGAATCTATACTGGATTGGTTACATTTATCTTTTGATGCACATTTTTATATCAATATAATAGTGCCCACTCACATGCTCTTGAGCTCTGTTTTTGGGAGGCTTTGTTCCTCCATTCTTCTAGCCAGACATACACACCATACTCACCCATGCCTCCGTGCCATCTCTTCCCCTGTAAATGGTGTTAATATGATTTATACTGACTGACCTTAAAACATGCCCTACAAATCAAGCATCCCAATAGCCTGCACTCATGGTTATTGTCCCACACCCACAGTCACTCCTTGCCCATTGTTGCCAAGCACTGCCATATACAGCACTTATTCCCTCACCTGCTGTCGCTGTAAGTCTCCCATCTTACCACTTAGATTGTAAGCTTTTTGGGGCAGGGATTTCTTTTCCTATTGTCTGATTTTGCTGTGCTTATTGTATTATTATAATTCCCCGTACTGTATTCTTTGTGAAGTGCTGAGTACACTTTTGGCACTATGTAAATAAAGACATACAATAAATTTAAATGACATCACATCCGTTCTCCCCAAAGCCTCTGTCACATGGTCTACTTGAGCCAATCAGAGTTGGGATGGAGTTCCCACGCTCTGATTGGCTACCGTACCATGTGAGGCTGGCCATCTTTCTTTTCATGACGTCATCTTAAAGGAAATTGAAGCACAGCCATTCTGATTGGCTGTGCTTTCATTGCCTTTAAATGACGTCATCATTTTTTTTTTGTCGCCCAAAGCACATGGTTTTCATGGCCCAATCAGGACCGTGAGAACCATGACAAAAATGTGACGTCATAGGCCTATAAAAGCCTATGTCGTCTCATTTTGAAGCTAGACGCCAAGAAGGAAAGACCTCCTAAAGAAGACCAGGGCGTGGCGGATGAAGATAAGAAGACCCTGGAAGAAGACAGAAAAAGACGGAGAAGACCCCCACTATGGATTACAAATAGAAGAAAGAAGATACAGACACTTGTGGATTGTAAAGGTTTTTTATTTTATGGTTACCTGGTTCCTGTTGTTGGATTACCTGTTCCAGTGCTTCCGGTTCCCCTTGATTTCTGTGAGTGGTTCATCTAATGGTAAGTAAACAAAATAAATGTATTTTATTTTTATTTTACAGGTTTTTTTGGATTTTTTTTCCTGACGTCCATTTTTTTTTAATGTCCATTTATTTGCCCTGAATTTATGTATGTCACTATGGATATACATACGTACAGGACAAATCAGTGGTTGTATTGTATGTTGATTTTTAATGTGACTCAATTGTTTTTGATGCTCTTTTATTGCACCTGTATTTATGTCTGTAAACTATAGATGGACATACATACAGGTATAATAAAAACTTATTGGCTTGCCTTGTTTGGATGTTTTTTGGAATTGCAATTTGCTGCTTTGTGTAAAAATGTGTTGCTAATGTACATTTCATTTTTGCAAATGTTTATTTAAAGGCTGTTTGCTGTAGATTATTTTCTTGGCTTATTTTTGGAAGATAGATTTAGTGTGATTGTTACTTTGACATATATTATTTTTCACAATGGTTTGCTTGTAGGATTTGAAGTGTGTAATTGATTTGGATTGTAATTGATTGGTGATTGGATTAATTGATGGTAATTTAATTGTGTTGATGCTTTGTTTTTCTTTAATGATTGTTTTTGGATTAGTGTATTTGATTTGGAGCATTGGTTGACATAGTATACATGATGCACAGATTAATTGTATCATGTACACATTGTCAAATTGAGTGTTTGTATTTGGATTTATTAAATATTGATTTTGATTGATTGATATTATATATATATATATATTCATGATGAAGCCACTGTACAAATAAATGGGTCAAGGGTGGGTATCGGGTCAGGGTGGCTTAACCCCTTAATGACTGTAGCGGTTAATAACCGCTAAGGTCATTAAGGGCTTACGGGACATTAGTTTGGCACTTTTTCTTATTGTGTATATTTTTCAGCACCCCAGTGTATGGACGGGGCGGAAGATGAAGGTGGCCTTCATCGTGGGTGCCAGACAAGGGTAAGTACAAAATGTATTTATTGTGATTAATGTATATTTAATGGGCAAATGCATTATTATCCATATGTGGATAATAGTAATTCTGCCCATTACTGTAGTGTGTATGTGTTAGGGGGCGGGGGGGATGTGTGTTGTATATAGCAATGTTTATTGGGGGCAATTGTCTCCCAATAAACATTAAAAAAAAGCTCACGTGACCGGGACATTTACATTCTGCAGGGGATACCGGCACCCCATAACGGGGCCTGTATCTCCTGAAGTAGGGGGTCCTCGGACCTGAAACCAATGCGGTTCAGCTCAGGAGAACCCCTGCTCATGTACACTACTATTAAAAATCATATTTGGACAGCACGATCGCCTGTAAGAGCCGTGCATTGAGACGCAGCGTCTCCATGCAGTTCTTACAGGCTGCTTTGTTTATAATAGTTATCGTGCTAAATAACTTTCAGCACGATATCAGGGGGGAAGAAGGTGATCGCGCGCTATGGCCCTTTTGGGGAAGGCAGGCCATAAACGCGCCATACAGCCTTAGTGAATAGCGCTTATGGCTTCAGTCTTTTGCGGCCGAGCGATATAACCCATGTCAGCGCTACATAGCGAAGCTTAGTGAATCGACCCCACTGTCTTTTAGGGTAAACCGCAACACAGGACAGATCCAGCTCTGGTTCAAGTGTATTTATTTCCTCTAACACTCCAGCAGATGAAGACAAGATAAACAAAAGAATGAAAAAAAATCCTTGCTCTATCTGAGCACTAACACAAAAGTTCTCTAGCTATTTTTGAGTGGCTTCCTCACTTACCAAACAATGTAAACACAGGTATCACAAACAAAAATGCTGCAGACAAGTGTCTGTTTGTTGTGTCCAGCTCTATTAGGCCCGTTCAATAGTAACGGGCGCGCGATACGCCGTGCGCGCGCGCGGAATTTTAGTTGGCTGACGTTAGTCAGCCTTTCTATAATGGCGCCGCACGCGCACGGCAAGGAGAGTAGAACCGTCCGACAGGGGGAAAGAAGAAAAAAAGAAAGAAATCGCGCTGCTACCGCAGCTGAAAATGTAAGTATATGAGTGTATATGAGTGTATATGTGTGTGTATGTATGTGTGTGTATGTGTATATATGTACAACGTATTAAAAAAATTATTTCAGGATTTATTTATTTTAAAACACACACACACACATACATACACACACATATACATACACGTGCATACACGTGCACGCGGCTGCATACACTATATAACAGCCCTTAAGCCTCGTCCATAGTGCAAGATGCTGAGCGAGCTACTTAGCTCGCGCTACAAACAAACGTGTGTATTCCAAGCGCATGGCCATAGTTAATGCGAGCTTCCACGTGCACGTGAGATACAAGGATACCAAAAGCAGAGGAGGCAAACTTGTTTGCTATTGCAGCGAGACAGCCTGGTCATGTGAGCGGCTAACAGCCAATGAAAATTTAGTAAGTTGTTCTGCCTGGATACTGTTCAAATTACCTTTTGTCAGCTGAGTTGAGCTTGCTGTGAAAATGTGGACAACTCAACTATTGAAAATTTGATTTCTGAGGTTTACAAACGTGAACATTTAATTCATACCATGACAGAAATATCAATGATAATTTATGGAGATACATTTCTGATGTATTGTCCATTACTTGTATATAATTGTTACCTTTTTTTGTAGTGTACAATGCTTATTTCAATGCATTGTATTTTATTGATGTAGCCAGGTCCCCCGTTCAGTGCGCACCCCCCACCCCCCCCTCTGTTTACTCACAGCAGCCGCTCGGGGTGAAGTGCGGGGGCGTGCGCGAGCATAGCGCGCCTCTCCTAGGGATGCGGCCGGTTGCCGGGGACGCGTGGGGCCCGTTGCTTGGGCCGCGGTCACGTCACGTTTCAGAGGTCCCGGTGGCTCACGGTGCTGGGCGCCGCCATTGCGAGTTGCGTTGCGCATGCGCAGGAGCCAGAAGCACCGGAGGCTCACAGACAGCTTGCGCATGCGCGGTGATAGCGCGAACGGCCTGGCCAATAGGAAGAGGGCTCTTGAAAGGGACTACATATCCCATGAGCCTAAGGAGCGCCCCACCTGGATACATTTCGCAGGCTTGGAGCATGCTAGGCAGTTGGTGACCGGAGCAGCTAGGGGAACGAGGTAGGGTGCAGGAGTCAGTAACTCTCTGCACTAGACCAGCAGCCCCCTAGGCCACAGATAGCCCTGAGTCACCAGTAGTGTTGTGTTGTTCAGGGACAGGCCCCAGGTTAGGGACCCTGCCCCTTATTATTATCCAGAGTCAGTTATGGACACAGCGGACACTGCGCTTCCATCCAGAGGTCTGGGCTCAGACCTTCGCTGCGGCTGCAGCAGCCATCCGGGTGGGATCGCCCCGGACGGTAGTTCCTGTATTCGTCAGCCTTCGGATCCTTTGTGAAGCTCCTTGGCAGGCCCGGGCACTGGAGTGCTCGGCAGTTAACCATCATCAAGTGCACCAACGATCCTATATTATTCATATAAGACATAGTGGCTGCACAGTCACACATATATTTATCTCACTTGCGGGTGGAGGACATATTGTGTAGGGTTACTGGACACGGGGTGGGATCACCCGGTGAAAGGGGGTTGCGTCCTGTGAGACGCAGTAGTTAGTGTCTCCTCTAGAGAGGGACACCTGTTGATACATATATGCATAAGTACGGTTGCTACAGTAAAGTTATTGTTTTTTTTACATGCTGTGTGTGTGTGATATATATATTGTCCTGCGAGGATCACTCCCCTCTGGTGGGAGCCATCGCAGGTGGAGGTGCTGCACCGAGTACGAGGTTACTCCTATTATTATACGTGCCCCAGGCTCCCCGTGGCGGAGGCTTAGGCCCCTGTGAGCCTAACAGGTAAAACACCACATCTGGTAACATTAGGTTCCCCGCACACAAATACCATATGCTCTTGGGTGGGGGAATACCCGTTACATTTGGAGGCGCTGCTCAGATTCTACCTGGGGTGCCCTATTCCTTATCAATTTGTTCAAATTGAACACAATCATGTCCGTGCCATCAAAGCAAGATGTAATTGACTGGGCCTTAGCGCGCCACGTATCCCCAAGGCGCGTGGTTGCAGTGGCGGGAGTATCCAATGATACGGGCTTCAACACAGTACGCACACAAGTAAGAGATTGTCCGGGACTTACCACTGCCCGGGTGATAGACTTTAAACTTGATGTTGACGTCCGGGAAATCACCTACCTCATGGCCATGGAATGTGACATATGCTCAGAGACTGTTTCCCATGTATTAAACTTACCAGAATCCTTCCCCGAGGACTGTCCCATGATATATCCTGACCCACAGGCTTCCGAAGAACCGTCCGCCAGTACGCCTCATGGGGTATGCCCCCCAAAGGTCTCCTTCACCCCGAGCGGTTTCGGGGGAATCAGCAGCTGGGCGGGGAGTCCACCCACCTCGCCTACTCCTGATAGACGGCCAGGCGGCCTCCCAACCATGCCTAGCGTAGGAGCTGGAACCAGTACTCAGCCCCTTAGTGGAGATCTTTCCTTGAATGTGATAGACTCCCAACTAGTGGAAACTGTAACCCTCTGTACCCAAGCACAGAACTACAGGAAACTAAAGGCCTTTTCTGGGATTCTGCCGACGCCTTCAGGAGAAGAAGGGATCGAGACATGGAGGGTCCATACGCTCCAAGCAATAGTGGAGTGGTCGTGCTCCGAAGCCAGCAAAAGGCAGAGGCTGGTTGAGTGCCTCCGAGGCCCAGCCTCCCAGCTGGTACGGACGCATCGTGAAGTGGAAGGAGAAGTTACAGCACAGGAACTGGTGGAAATGCTCACTCAGTCCTATACCCGAGAAGACGACGAGGATGAGCTGATGGCCCAGTTCAAGGCTCTTCGCCAAAAAGAAGGAGAGGATTTATCTGCCTTCGTTCGCAAACTACAGCTGTCACTGGGGACCCTCCTGTCCAAAAACATCATTTCGGCCGCCGAAGTGGACCGATACCGATTCAAACAGCTACTAAAGGGGTCATTGCCTGATCACAACATAGCTATAATGATGCGGGCCGCCCCGATCGCTGCGGTACCACCCAGCTACATGGAATTATTGCGTCATATCAGAGGACATGAGGTGCAGCGACATTTTCATGAATCCAAAAAGACCAAGGATACCATCAAGGGTGACACCTCTGTTCCCTCCGCCCCAAAGGGTAAGAAATCTTCCACCCAGGAGGAGGAAGTGACTCACAAGTCGCCTGCCAGGAAGGGTCGTGCCCCAGACAGATCATCTTCCACGTACAAGGATCGTCCTGAACGCCGCAATGTAGTTTGCTATAACTGCGGGAAGAAGGGCCACTTCTCCAGCGATTGCCCGGAGAGGGAGGATCCTCCGGAGGAAAAACCTCCTGATAGAAGAAACCCAGCCCGGTCAATGGTCTGCCGAGTACAAATGGCCGGGTCTGACTCAGAACTCCTTCCTGGAACCAAAGATGCCCCTTCTGACTCCGGCCCCGGTGATGACGCCTCACCAAGGTAAACTTACAGTCAAGTAGGCCCCGCTGCCATCATGCGTGTTGTACTGGAAGGGATCTATGCATCGGCCCTACTGGACACGGGATCACAAGTGACCATCATATACCGCAAGTTCTACGACCAGCACCTTAGACACTGCCCCCTGAGGACGGCCGAACATATGAAGGTTAGGGGGTTAAGTAATGAAGACTACCCCATCAATGGGATTGTAAGGGTTCAACTGGAAATACTCCAACTGAACACCGGCAAGAAACACCCAATGCATGTAGCGTCAATGGTATGCCCGGAGCCCCAAGACCAGTGCAAGTATTCGATCATCTTGGGAACCAACACTGATATAATACAAGCTGTAATCAGAGCATACCTGAAAGAGACCAACGAGTTGCCACTGGCCAATTCGCTCCTAAACCCCGTCCTACGAGAGAAGTGCAACCGGGTATATGCCTTGGAGCGTCACAGGGATCTCTACAATCGTCAACGCGGACTGACGACCATATTACCAGGGGGAGTGCAATGAATGGCCATCTGGTGCTTTTATCCCAAGTGAGATGAGAACGATCAGCTCTTCTCTCTGGAGAGTACCCCTGAGGAAGAAGTTCAGAGAGATTATAGGGTACTACCCGAAGTAAGGGAGTGGACGACAAAGATCACTCGACGAACTTACGTATATGTACAGAACATCTCCCCATTCCCGATGGAACTTGATGCCGGACAGAGTCTGGGTTGCATATATCCGGTCAGCCCTATGGAAACAACGCCGCAGGTGAAGGCGGGGGCAGCGAGTGAGCGGTTAGTCGATTTGGACTTCAACTTCGGCGAGTCAATGTTGCCCACTGAGTGGAAAAAGCGGCTGACAACCCAGTTGAATAAACGACGGATTGTGTTCTCCACGAGCGAAATGGATGTGGGGTGCAGTCGCAGCGCTCAACATGCCATTAGACTGAGTGATGCCACCCCGTTCCGGGAACGCTCTCGTCGCATCACCCCGAGGGATATGGACGATGTGAGGAACGTCTTGCAGGAAATGGAGACCGCTGGGATTTTGACGGAGTCTCGGAGCCCCTACGCATCACCCATAGTGGTGGTGAGGAAAAAGAACGGATCCGTACGACTGTGTGTCGACTATCGAACCCTGAACAATCGTACGATACTGGACCAGTACAACCTTCCTCACATTGAAGAGATCCTGAATGCTCTGAACGGAAGCCAATGGTTCAGCGTGCTCGATCTGCGCTCCGGGTACTATCAGGTACCTATGAATGCAGAGGACCAGGAGAAAACGGCCTTTGTCTGTCTCCTGGGGTTCTACCAATTTACCTATATGCCCCACGGTATATGTGGGGCCCCCGCTACCTTCCAACGACTGATGGAGAAGACCATCGGGGACATGAACCCTCGGGAGTGTCTCGTCTACCTGGATGACATCATTGTCTTCGGAAGAACTCTGGAAGAGCATGAAGAGAGGCTGTTTAAAGTGATAGACCGTCTTGGGAAGGAAGGGTTGAAATTGTCCCTAGACATGTGCTGGTTTTGTCACACCTCGGTGACCTACGTGGGACACATCGTGTCTGCTCAAGGGATCGCCACCGACCCAGCCAAAGAAGAAGCGGTCATGAACTGGCCGCGTCCCGAGAATGTCACAGAACTACGATCCTTCCTGGGGTTTTGTGGGTATTACCGTCGCTTCGTGGAAGGGTACTCTAGTAGAGCTAAACCCCTGAACAATCTGTTGAAAATATACCCCGAAGATACCGGAAGGAAGGCCATATCGGCCCGCCAACTGTTTGGTGATAAATGGACGTCTGAGTGTGAACAGGCCTTCCTGAAATTGAAGAAATATCTGACCGAAGCGCCGGTGCTTGCGTATGCTGATCCCGAACAACCATACGTTCTGCATGTGGATGCCAGTCTCAATGGACTGGGTGCCGTCCTGCACCAGAAGCACCCCGAGGGCTTTTGGCCTGAGCCTACATCAGCCGCAGTCTGACACCCAGTGAACAGAAATACCCCGTCCACAAGTTGGAGTTCCTGGCTCTCAAGTGGGCGATCACCGAGAAGCTCCACGATTACCTTTACGGTGTTACGTTTGAGGTAAGGACGGATAACAATCCCCTCACGTACATCAATACCTCGGCCAAATTGGATGCAGCAGGACACCGATGGCTGGCAGCTCTGAACAATTACTGATTCTCCCTGAAGTATAAGCCGAGACCTTTGAATGTCGGGGCTGACACCCTCTCCCGACGGCCAGGGCTAAGTGCTACTCAAGATGATGAGGAATGGGAAGAACTCCCAGGACCCGGGGTGCGAGCTATGTGTAGCACTGCCGCCATCGTCGATGATCAAGTGGCCTTCTCAGAATTATGGGTTGCGGATTCCTTGGGATGCCAGTCGCAGGCTGTCCCAACCGCCTACTGCGATCCAAAAGGGATGAACCTAACTCATGACAAAGTGTTACGGTGGAAAGATCTGGTAGACTACCAAATACGAGATCCTGTCATTAGTATCATTAGGCAAGCTGTTGAAAAGAAGAATCCAGCCCTTCTGAAGCGTGCTCCCAACGACTTGGTTGCCTCGCTCATGAGGGAAATGGACAAATTCGAAATCGACAACTGCTTACTCTATCGGGTGGTGCAATACCACAACCACCCGGATAGACGACAACTAGTCCTTCCTAAAAATTTGCAATACATGGTTTTGAAGTCCCTACATGATGAGCATGGACATCTCAGTGTAGAGAAGATCTTTGGATTGATCAGAGACCGCTTTTTCTGGCCCAAGATGCGAGAGGCCGAAGAACGCCACTGTCGCCATTGTACTTGGTGTATACAACGCAAGACCCTGCCTACCAGAGCAGCACCCATGGGCCATCTGAAGAGTTCTGGCCCAATGGACCTTGTTGGACTTTCTGTGCATTGAGCCTGATAGCCGGGGAATATACAACATGCTGGTCATCACGGACCATTACACCCGGTATGCCCAGGCCTTCCCCACGAAAGATCAGAAAGCCATCACAGTGGCAAAAATATTATGGGAGAAGTACTTCGTGCACTACGGTCTTCCCAACCGCCTTCACTCTGACCAAGGTCGGGACTTCGAAAGCACGTTGATCCGAGAACTGCTCAAAATGCTGAACATCGCCAATCACGAACGACCCCGTATCACCCCGAAGGAGATGCGCTGCCAGAACGATTTAATCAAACCTTATTGGACATGCTCGGAACTCTACAGAGTGCTCAGAAAACTGAATGGAGTCGACACGTGGAGGCCCTGGTGCATGCGTACAATTGTACTTGACATGAGTCAACTGGATTCTCCCCATACTTCCTCATGTTTGGGCGAGAGGCGAGATTGCCAGTGGATGTACGTCTTAGAGTCTCGACGGATGGGATACACAATGCTACCCATTTCAAATACGTGCAAAGACTCAAAGACAGTTTGCAGCAGGCCTATCAACAGGCTGAGAAGTCTACAGCTAAGCTGAACGCTGGCAATAAAAGGTGATACGATCATAAGGTCAAATATCGGGAGCTTCGTCCTGGGGACGCTATGTTGCTTCGAAATCTGGGAGTCCCGGGAAAACACAAATTGGCCGACCGATGGAGAGACGGTGTATATGAAATAGAATCTCAGATGCCTGGCCTCCCGGTCTATCGCATCAAGGACACTGAAGGCCGGGTAAAGGTATGGCACCGTAATCATGTTCTCCCCATTCCACAAGTGGGAGATGAGGAAGCAGAGATACTGGCAACACCGCTCAATGGTGAGTCCGACTTATCAGAGATGGGTCAAGAGACTGTAAATAACAAAACCCACTCTGAAACTCCTGAAGATCCTATGGAAGGACCCTCTCAAAGGGACTATCCCACAGAAGGGGCATCTCCCGGAGGAGCTATGGGTAAAGGGCCCCGTAGGCCAACGCCTACTAAGGTGGCACCAACAGGCCAGCCTTTGGATCCACAGAGCCCATGCTTTGTGCCTAACAGAGACTGTTCAGAGACATTTCTCCTCTCAAGGGAAGAGGCTGAGCCTCAGGACTGTGTTTATTACTCCCCCGAGGGAGTTGCAGAAGAACAGCTCCGAAGGAGCCAAAGAGTCAGGTACCCTCCAATTCAGGTAACCTATGATCAAATTGGGGCACCCCATTATGAGGCTCAGCAGTGGTCTCGAAGCAAAATCCAATCTGTGATTGTGATGCTCACAGAATTGTGCAATATCGTATAGAGTCAATGCGAATGTGCTAAGTTATATGATTGAACTGCATTTTTATTATATAATTTCTGTACATGGTTGAGTTGTGTCTCAAGCGAGGTCATTGGGGTTTTTACCAGGGGGAGGATATAGCCAGGTCCCCCGTTCAGTGCGCACCCCCCCCTCCGGTTACTCACAGCAGCCGCTCGGGGTGAAGTGTGGGGGCGTGCGCGAGCATAGCGCGCCTCTCCTAGGCATGCGGCCGGTTGCCGGGGACGCGCGCGGCCCATTGCTAGGGACGCGCGCGGCCCGTTGCTAGGGCCGTGGTCGCGTTGCAGAGATCCCGGCGGCTCGCAGTGTAGGGCGCCGCCATTGCGAGTTGCGTTGCGCATGCACAGGAGCCAGAAGCGCCGGAGGCCCACAGACAGCTTGCGCATGCGCGGTGATAGCGCAAACGGCCTGGCCAATAGGAAGAGGGCTCTTGAAAGGGACTACATATCCCATAAGCCTAAGGAGCACCCCACCTGACCCCAGGGAGCCAATAGGGCTACAGCATCTCCCTGCAGGGGAGATTGGATACATTTCGTGGGCTTGGAGCACATTAGGCAGTTGGTGACCAGAGCAGCTAGGGGAAGGAGGTAGGGTGCAGGAGTCAGTGACTCTCTGCACTAGGCCAGCAGCCCCCTAGGCCGCAGATAGCCCTGAGTCACCAGTAGTGTTGTGTTGTTCAGGGACAGGCCCCAGGTTAGGGACCCTGCCCCTTATTATTATCCAGAGTAAGTTAGGGACACAGCGGACGCTGCGCTTCAATCCAGAGGTCTGGGCTCAGACCTTCGCTGCGGCTGCAGCAGCCATCCGGGTGGGATCGCCCCGGACGGTATTTCCTGTATTCGTCAGCCTTCGGATCCTTTGTGAAGCTCCTTGGCAGGCCCGGCCACTGAAGTGCTCGGCAGGTAACCATCATCAAGTGCACCAACGATCCTATATTATTCATATAAGACATAGTGGCTGCGCAGTCACACATATATTTATCTCACTTGCGGGTGGAGGACATATTTTGTGGGGTTACTGGACACGGGGTGGGATCACCCGGTGAAAGAGTCTAGCATCCTGCGAGACGCAGTAGTTAGTGTCTCTTCTAGAGAGGGACACCTGTTGATACATATATGCATAAGTACGGTTGCTACAGTAAAGTTATTGGTTGTTTTACATGCTGTGTGTGTGATATATATATATTGTCCTGCGAGGATCACTCCCCCTCTGGTGGGAGCCATCACAGGTGGAGGCGCTGCACCGAGGTTACTCCTATTATTATACGTGCCCCAGGCTCCCCGTGGCGGAGGCTTAGGCCCCCTGTGAGCCTAGCAGGTAAAACACCACACCTGGTAACATTAGGTTCCCCGCACACACATACCATATGCTCTTGGGTGGGGGAATACCCGTTACATTTAAAAAATAATTGTAGTGTACAATGCTTATTTCAATGCATCATATCTTATAAAAAAATGTTTGTTTTCAAGGCATGTTTTCATTCATGACATAGTGTATTATAGATGTTTGCAGAATACTTCTGTAAATTGCATGGCATTGTGCATTTTATTATTTTCTAAAGATGTGTTCTCATGCATGACACTTCCTTCCCTTACTTTTAACTCTTAGTAGGGACAGGTAGAATTTGCCAAAGCAGGCCTTACAGTATATACCTTCCATCCACCACTATACCACATTTCCTCTCACAGGGCAAACAACATCACAGCAGTGAATCAACCCTCACTACACCTACAGTAGGATGTGCATTCCATTCATCTCCTGGCCTTTAACTTTGATTTTTAACATTTCTCTTAAATGATCTTCCTCTAATATAAACTTGTAAATGTCTCCACCTCTATCTTCTACAGAGCCACATGCACCCTCCTACTACAACGCATTCACCCTTTTCTCCTCACCCCCTTTTCCTACATGCACATACTGTACACTTTATTTCTTACACTTGCTCCTCTAAATGCCTATCGAATAAATCTTTTGCTCGTGCAAATTTTGCTACATGCTAATGTATTAACTAAATGTTCTAGCTATCGCCCCTCAGTGAAATGTTTCACTATTCCTCACTCAATTGCCATATTTCCTCCAAAGACGTGGAGTAGCAGATGGGTCAAAGCAAGTACACTTCCCAAAGTAAGAGACAATACTGTATGTCGGAGGTCAGAGAAAATAACGCGCAGTTTCTGCATCTTGTCCCTTTAAAGCTACAAGTTTATGTATATCCACACTTTTAACCTCATACCCTAGGGACCTGTGCCTGTCTTTCTACAATATAGTACTTCATGAGGGGAACTTCTGCAATAGAATGAAGGGTTCTGTGAAATAAAAGGTAATACTGCCAACTAAGGAGTCCACATAATAGTCTTTTTTAAGGTCTTTAGATGTTTTCATGTCAAAATTTGGAATTCAATATACTGTACAGTAGCTGTTTTGGTATGGGACTAGGTATTATTCATTTATTCTCCCCATTTTATGATTATGAGAAAGCTCTCATTTCTGAAAAGAATTGATAATGACATTGAAATACATTTTAGACTAGCTCTCATATGAGCCTGGCACAGTCTATCTCATATATTTGAGACAGTATATATCACTTTATTGCTTTTAGAATAAGTGCTTTTGGGAAATGATTGCATTCAGAAAATGTAATTTACAACAGCTTTATACACATTTATACTGATTAGGAAGAAAGACTGCAGGGAACATTCCCAAATGAATGTAAGACGTATAGCTAATTAAATATAAAATGCAGTTTTTGCAAAGAAACTCAGAGACTCAGACCATATATTAATGTACTTATTTGAACAATGACCATGGCAAACTTTGAAGATTGTCTGCAAATAAATTGCTTTGTATTGTATAGGCAGACAATAGTTAAAAGGCATTGTTATGGTTTTGCCAGCAGTTAAAATGAGCATCCTGTTTGCAAAGCCACATAAAAGACTCATCCATAAAACAGGGGAAAATTGCACCAATTAGACTTTTTTGTTGTTGAAATGTTTGGCAAGATATTTGTGCACCAGCTTTTGCCACTGGTATGTTTTGATTATTATATTCCTCAGGTGCTTTAAAGCGGCAGACCAAGCAATATCCTACATGTGTTTTTTTTTTTTTTTTTTTTTTTTTTTATAAATCAGTTCTGTACTATGAGAAAATACATGTAGTATTTAAAAAAAACTGTGAATGACATTTATGTATTATGATGTATTATGTATGATGAAACAGGCTCTGGCACAACCCTTTTTTGAGCCCTGCCCTCTCTCTAGCAGTGAACCAATTTTATCTAGTGACTGCCTGGTCACATGATCTTCTCCACAGAACTTTGCATCTTTGTTCCTCTTCTGCTGCACTGACAGCCATTTAGTGAACCCCGAGCCAAATCTTTGCCGATCACAGGAGAACGGTTCGATCGGCAAGTTAGCTATTTACTTATCGGGGGGCGGCAGCTTGAACTGCTGCTTTAACAAAAATGTAATTTCTTTTATGGGTAAAAGAAAAATAGAGAAATAAATCAGACCTAGTAGGTCTGGGTCAAAGTTTTTTGAGTGACAAGTATTTTCTGATGAATATCCTAACTCTCAGGAGTTCTATAATTCTTAGCTTTGAACAGATAACTTCTGAATGTACACATAAACTTTGAGAAATAAAACAAACTAAGATATTTCATTTTGTACCATTCATTTTTATTAACTTTGTAAATTGCTGGTTTGAATGTTTATGATTATATGATAATTCCTACCTATCTGGATCTAACTTGCAAGTGTATATGATTCACATACTGTAGTAAACAATGAACATTTTAGTTCATTTTCTCTTTGTTGGCCTTTTCTATTTGCAACAGTACAAACAGTAATATCATATAAAAGACTACAATAAAAAGTAAATTGTTTCAAAATAATTTAAGATAAATTAATTTGACCAAAAATAAGAATTCAAATAATTAACAAATTAAACTAATTTAGTTAAAATAATCAGAAATAATTATTATAGGGCTACATCGGAGTGCTGAGAGCAATCAAAATGGAAGTGGACAATGTCATAGGAGACCAGAACTTAACCCAGGGATCAAGGCACCAGACAGGACAAAGCAGTTCAAAAATAACTTTTATTCCAGCCGGAGGCAGTCTGGGCTTGCTTTCACTTTCCAATGAAGTAGGGATTGTACAGACCTCTGGTACTATTTGTGGCAGAGTACTTTTAAAAGTCCGGCTGAAAAGTCCTGCTCCCCACTTCTCTTCTTGTACAGCTACAGTCCCGAAACATAAAGCACTTTTTTTATTTCCCCCTAGCAAGGCTCTCAGCCTCGTTTCCGGGTGTCTCCAGCAAAGCCTCAGAGCACACTGCTTAGATCACCTACACGTTAGGGTCCGAATGAGCTGTGGAGCATTGATCGAGCTCCCCTTATCTAGCTTCCGGGGAGCCACAGGAAAGCATGGTAGAGGGGCTGGTGACCAATCACAGTGCGGATGCTGTAAACCGACCAATTAGGAGTCATGGGCTTGCCTGCATTAGCCAATTAGGGCTAGGGACTCCTTAAGGAGTTAAAGGGCTTGTGGAGGGAAATATAAACTGGCCAATGGGTGCCTACCAGAGGGACACGGCAACAGCGACTCCCTGCCAACAGGATGTCTCCTGGGCTGGGCTGGCTCTGCTCTGGCTGTGGAGGCAGACATTTTCTCGTCTTTTTGGGCGGATGACCCCCAGCCCCATCTCTGCCTTTAGACACTTTATTCTTTGTCTCATGCACCCCTCCAGTCTCCTCAGCAGCCATTTTCTCTGGACTTCTATTTTCAGGACGATGGTCACGGCCACGGGATCGCTACCGAAGCTGGTGCTGCCCGTTTTACATTAATATTTGATTTTTATATTTTTAGTGATGAGTGTTTTCTGTGGTTTATTTTCAGTACCTTAGTTATAAACCTGCAGTACATATAAAAAGATATTCTAAACACTAATGGTATTCTTCTCACTAAAGCCTGTTATATTGAGTGTTTTCTCTTTCTCCGAACTATACCTCGGCAGCATCTAAGCATGCAAATGTGTTAGCAGGAAAGGCAGAAAGCAAAGGTCACAGAAAAGAAAGGTTTACAAATAACCCTTTAATTAATTATTCCTCGTCAGAATTCTCCCAGAGTTTACTTTTAATTATTGTACTTAGTATATAATGAGCGTATACAGGCACACCATTAAAAATCCATCTTCATCAAATTCATAATGTTCTGTATGCATCTTTAAAAAACTCCTAATTCAAAATTAATCTTGTAGAGAAATGTAAAAAAAGAAATCTATAATGGCATTTGGTATAGTATAGAAATGCTTCAGGCAAGGGTCTTTAATTGAATAGTGCTGTGTGCAAGAGTGATTTCATTGTGTTCACTGTCAGCAGTCGAAGTGATTGTTAATAGCCAAAGAGGACTCTTTCTGCTAACCTCTGCTATTATCTTTGCCTCCAATTTTATTAAAATTATATTGTTTTTAACTGTGTAAAAAAGCTCAACAGAAAATTATGTAATACACATTGTTGGTTTTCTCTTAGGCCCCTATATAATAATGGAAATGTATCAAAAATATATCATATTGAGAGAATTATTCGGAACTTCGACAACGCAAAAAGAACAGTTAATAATGGTATTTGAGGGATTACAGTGGTTTCTCCTAAAACAGATTATAATGTAGAAGTGGTGTATATACAAGTGTCACGTACGGCACACCTGTGACAATGTGACCTGCATACGGGACAATGGCTAATACACAGCTCACAAGCTGCCCCACTTTTCTCCTCCGCAAAGGTTCCTAAAATGGACAATATCTCCCCTACGGGACAAGGGTTAATACACGGATCACAAGCTCTCCCAATCTTCACCTTCGCAAAGGTCCTTCAAATGAGTAATATCTCCCCTAAATCCGTCCCCATATACCACCTGTCACGAACAGCACACAAGAAAGCATGTGACAGATATGCAATCAGGGTTAATAACACATGGCTACTCTAGTCAACTCATCTTTTGCCTTCGCAAGGTACCTCCAATGAGTTAATATTAACCCCATACTCAATTGCAATCATATCTATAAGCTTCCACCACCCGAGAAATGCAAATGAAAAATGTAATATTAATAAATCTGCCAGGGTCCCAGATCCCTGTTTATGACACAAAAAAACAAACTTAACACACAAAAATCTGTTAGCAAAGTGTGTCTGAAAATGTAAATAATCTCTCCAGAGCGTGCAACAGTTCATTCAGAGCCCAAAGCATCACTTATTAAATGTTTTAATATATATAAAAATACAGTGCTTAGATTACAGAAAAAGTATTACAAGAACAAACAATTACAATAAGTATGTGTGGTAGGTAGCACTCCCAATTTAGGGGGGGGGAGTTTATAGGGAAATAAACTAATAATGTGGTGCAGGGGAACAGGGAGGAACCTCAGACCCCCCGAAAAAGTCACTAATATATACAATGGTCCCAAGCACACAATCAGAGTCAGAGTCAGACAGGATGTCAATTTGGAAAAAAGCAAATTGTATTGAATATAGATGCAAATACAAAGCTTGCCCTAATGAAGGCCAGAATAATATACATAGATTGGAGAGGAAGGCTGGATGGTGGGGAGACAAATGGAGTGAAAAAACACAAGACAAAAAGGGTGGGGGGGAGGGGAAAAATACATACAAAACACGTAATGAATAGGGTGAAAAGTTTCAGGGCCTAAATCGCCCCTTCTTCATGCCCGTTCCCACAGACTGATGCAATCTATGGTATTTCCCTAATTATGCATCTCCGTCCAAAAAAACTCTCATCTTAACCAGGTAAATGGTGTAAATAATGAACTGTACATATCTACTATACCTAAATAGAACAATCAAAGTCAACCTCTTGTACTGGAGTAAGACACGTAATATCAACAGAATATATGGAGGCTCAAAAAGCACCAAACTATAACACCTGTATATGCAGACATAGGTAATCACAGATATAAGAACCCAGGTAATGACCAAATAATAGCGTCAAAAACACTGTCTACTCATGGAGCAAAAGGAGTGAACATATAACAACTACAAGGAACACTAGTAGGTAAAACAGAGATAAGCTGATAAAGCAAAAAATGAACGATACGAATCCTCTGATGTGGTTTGTGTCAGCAGCTCTCATGCAGTCATCTGTGGTGCCTGTGATGACTGCATGAGAGCTGCATTACAACCAAAGTTGAAACTTTTCCTCAATATCTAAACACACTCATAACTTCCCTTATGTAATACTTACACACACGTGGGCTACATTAACAGATTTAGGCGCACATCGCTGTAACAACTAGACTAATCACGACCGTCTTAATCCTAAATTTGAGCGAAAAATGGATATCTGTCCCTTAGTACCTCTTAACCATGCAGTGTGTGGTGTCAGAACATGCCACTCTGTGACCTGATTACAGATTTGTAACTCTTATTATGCAGAGTCAGATGATATTCGCATTTGTATTAAAGACACTCTTTGGTTGAATACTTTCTTAGCCATGCCCCTGAAGCATGCAGAACCCTCCAGAGAATGCCTATGAAGCTAGCTCTAAAAGAATCCCATTTATAAAGTTGTCAAAAAGCAATATTTTATTCCCATCTCTGGCAGAACAACTGCCCTTATCTCGAGACTCTATCAGCTCCATACAAACCATCTGGTATTTTAGTGAGCCAAACATGAGAGGCCCCCCAATTACCGGTAAGTTCCATTTGAAAACCAGCATAGACACATCTTAAACAAAATACATTGTATTTTTAAACCCAACTTGTACCTTCATTAACCCCTGAAGCACACATGGATTAAAATACATAATATCTAACGATATTATCATGACAACAAGCAATAATATAAATAAAGGTGCTCAGCCAGTCATGAAACAGTTAAGATAGGAATTTATAGGAAAATTATTTGCAATATATTATATAATGGATATTGTTACGTTTACTTACAGCAATATGTACACTGCTTTTTCTGTTTCTGTACGTGTATGATTTAAATTTGTATCATTTCATGTATGGTAAACAGTCGTTAGATATGAAGAAATATATATATTTGCTGTTGCATCTGCTTATATGGAAATTGTGTATGATGTAAAAATGTTGTTATGAAAAGTAAAGATAAATAGTATGCAAAAAAAACCATATAAATGCAATACTTTTAAAGATGCAACTTCTCAGATCTGATTTAAGGAAACATACTGTATATTTAAGCCAATTACACAAATGTTCACCAGAGCCTATTCACTCCAGTGGAGTTGTCATATTAAGCTGAAGAGACACTAATAGTACAGTACACAGCTACAGCTAAAATGTGTGGGTGGTGGGGTGCTCTCTAGGTAAGGCTAATAGGAATACACAAGAACAGAAAACCTAGTGGCAAGCACTCTAACACCATCAATGTATAATGACATCTTTAAAATACTTTAATGATCCAAAATGAATATAAAATATAGGGCATTAAAACAACACACTATAGTAACTATGGTCGAAGTGTGAACTTTGTGTGAGTGTTCTCGATCAATAACTAATACAGGTATCAGGGACCTGACAAGGTACCTGATACCTGTATTAGTTATTGATCGAGAACACTCACACAGAGTTCATACTTCGACCATAGTTACTGTCACGGTGGACCAGTACTTCTTAACACTTTTATATTTTTGGGATTCTTGATTGAGCATAACAAGGCAGGCAAAATAAATTGTGATTTATTTCTTTGCAGACAAACACACGACAACCTCAGAATACACTTAATAATCACTTACTGGGATGGGGAAACTAAATAAATTGCCTATTGAACGAAATATGAAGAAATAAAGTCTCTGTATTGCAATCCTTTTGGCTAGGTCGCAAGTTGCCGACCTAATATTTCTTCCAAATGAAAGAAGTTTGTTCTAGTTAATTGGGATTCGTTTTGGAGTCCCAGGGCTAACAAATTCCTGAAGTAGGGGTAAATCCTTGGTTACGATGTTGTTAACCCCTTGCGTTCTGGAACCGCTGCCGCTATACTTGAACGGAATCTTGAGCAAAGCTTGGATAAGTCATGAATCACACCGGGGATAGCTCGGCAGGCATGGTTATAGAGTTTACAGTCCTATCTCTAAAATGCGAGCCCAATCCTCTCAGTGGGAACATTTAACCCACCAATCCCCTGTCAGGGATTGGACTTCGGCTGAAGTGGATCCCAGTGGCAAGAACAGCAGAAAGCGTAGTAGGGGTCACAAGCAGAGGTCGGCAACGAGGAGACTGGAACAGGATGATAGCAATAGCTAGCACAGCAGTAAACACAGGAACCTTGCAGGAGCTAAGAACCAGTATAAACAGGCAAGGAGGAACAGAAAAGGGAGGTTTATATAGGCAGGCTGAGAGGTGGAGCACAGGTGCCGAGGTGTCAGGTATCAGGGTCTGGAATGTTCCTTAGTTTAGCAGCAGCAATCCCGATGGACAAGTATAGGTACTGCAAGCTAGAACAAGACATTGATAGTGGTAGCAGTCCCGGTGGCCAAGCATGGGTACAGCAGGCTAGAGAATATAACATTACTCCCCCCTCCCAAGAGCATTCTCCGGACGATCCTAGCTAGGCTTGTCTGGATATCTCCGGTGGAAAGCTTTGACTAGTCGCGGAGCATGTACAAAATCTTTGGGTTCCCAAGACCTCTCCTCTGGGCCATAGCCCCCCCCCCCACTCCAGTGAACCAGGTACTGTAGTTTCCATCGGTGTAACCTGGAATCCAAAATTCTCTCCACAATGAATTCCTCTTCATTATCCACGAGGATGGGTTCCGGGGGAGGAAGTCTCCGTCCAGGAAACGGATTTTCATGGAAAGGTTTCAGCAGAGAAGAATGAAACACGGGGTGTATTTTGATGGTCTCACAAAGCTCTAATCTGAAGGACACTGGATTTATTAGTGCTGAGATGCGAAATGGCCCGATGTATTTTTGGCCCAATTTGATGGTTGGAACCTTTAAACGTAGATTTCTTGTAGAAAGCCAGACTTTATCCCCGACTTGAAATTCTGGGGAGGGTCTGCGGTGTTGGTCTGCTGCTCTTTTGTACTTTACTTGAGTCTCACGAAGTGTCTATTTGAGGGTCTCCTGGATGTCTCGCAGAGTCTCCAGTTTCTCTGTAACTGCTGGAATGGGGCCCGAAGATGGAAAACGAGGAATAAAGGTTGGATGAAATCCATAATTTGAGAAAAAGGGACTCTTCTGAGTTGATGAATGATGTGAGTTGTTGTATGAAAACTCAGCTAATGGTAGGAAATCAATCCAGTCATCCTGGAGATGACAAACAAAACATCGTAAGTATTGTTCCAAAGTCTGATTGGTCCTTTCTGTCTGGCCATTGGATTGTGGATGATAGCCAGACGATAAATTTAAATGAATTCCTAGAGTGGAACAGAAGGTCCACCAAAATTTTGAAGTGAATTGTACCCCTCTATCGGATATGATCTCATCAGGGGCCCCGTGAAGCCGAAACACCTCTTTCACAATCAACTTGGCTGTCTGGTCTGCAGAAGGAAGATTGTGTGCTGCAATGAAGTGAGCCATCTTTGTAAGTCGATCCACTACTACCAGTACTATTATTATGTCCACTTGATCGGGGCAGGTCAACAATAAAATCTATTGATATAGACCCCCAAGGACGAGTTGGAACCGGAAGAGGCTGCAGCAAACCCACAGGTGATGCTCGAGGGGTCTTGGTCCTAGCACAAGTCTCACAGGAGAGGACATAGTATTTAACATCTTGTGCTAATTTAGGCCACCAAAAAGAGCGAGACAACAGTTCCTGTGTCTTGAGGACACCTGGGTGACCAGCGGGTCGGGAGTCGTGCATTAATTGGAGCACCTCTAATCTTACCTCCTTAGGGACGAACAGACGATCCTTACAGTTCCAGAGACCATCACATAGAAATAGTTCTGCTTCCGGAGGAGGGTTTTTAAGAAAAGAGTCATTTGAGTAGGCTCCCTTTATTCGTGTGAGGAGATCGGCGGAGAATGTGACGCCCAAAAAATTTATTTTTGGAAGAATAGTTTCTTCTTGCTCTTTGTCAGAACTAGGATTTAGGCAATGACCATGACAAGGCGTCGGCTTTCCCATTCTTGGAGCCAGGGCGGTATGAGATGTGGAACTGAAATCTTGCAAAGAAGAGAGCCCATCTGGCTTGTCGCGCAGACAGTCTCTTTGCGGATCGAATGAATTCTAAGTTCCTGTGATCCATAAAGACTGTAACTGGGTGATTGGCCCCCTCCAGTAGATGTCTCCACTCAGAGAATGCAGCTTTTATAGCCAAGAGTTCTTTGTTTCTGATGTCATAATTTCGTTCAGCTGCTGACATTTGGTATAAATAAAAGGCACATGGATGAAGGAGCATCTTGGGTCCAATTCTTTGTGTCAGAATGGCACCAACAGCAGAGTCGGATGCATCCACTTCCACGATGAATGGTAATTCTGGATTTGGATGGATGAGGATAGAGGCAGATGTGAAGAGTGACTTCAATTGTTCGAATGCCGCATCCGCTTTAGGAGACCATTTGAAGGGGAATTCTTTCCGTGTGAGTTGGGTGATTGGGGCAATAGAAATTTGGGGCAAAGAGAAATTTTTAATAAAACGTCTATAGAAATTGGAAAAGCCCACAAATCTCTGAATGTCCTTTTCATTTTGAGGGATTGGCCATTCCACCACGGCTTGAATCTTGCCTGGATCCATACTCAAACCGTCGGGAGAGATGATGTAACCGAGAAATTGCATGCTGGTCTTTTCGAATTCGCATTTTTCTAACTTGATGTACAATTTGTACTTACGGAGACGCTCAAGGACAATTCGGACATGTCTCTGGTGATCCATGATGTTATCTGAGAAGACTAGGATGTCATCCAGGTATGCCACTATGAATTGGTCCAATAACTCTCGGAGGACATCATTGATTAAATGCTGGAAGGTAGCAGGGGCATGACAGAGTCCAAAAGGCATCACCAGATATTCATAGTGCCCATAATGGGTTCGGAATGCTGTTTTCCATTCGTCACCGGGTCGAATGTTGACCAAATTATACGCTCCTCTGAGATCTAATTTGGTACAGATTTTGACTGACCGAATTCTTTCCAATAGTTCAGGAAACAGAGGTAATGGGTACCTGTTCTTCACCGTAATCTTATTTAGTTCCCGATAGTCAATGCAGAGGTGTAGAGAACCGTCTTTCTTTCCCACGAAGAAGAGCGCAGTGTCTGCTGGAGAAGTAGAGGGTCGGATAAAACCTTTTGATAGGTTCTCCTGTAGGTAGTCATTGAGGACCTTCAATTCCGGTTCTGAGAGGGAATATATTCTTCCAAACGGAATAGCAGCACCCGGTAATAATTCAATGGGACAGTCATAAGAGCGATGTGGGGGAAGCGTATCTGCATTCTTCTTGTCACACACATCTAAAAACTCACATTTGAGTATGGAGCCGGCAAAAGATTTTCTTGGGACGAGGAAATCTTATGTATTCCTACACACTCTGGTATAGGAGTTTTAGATAGACAGGCTAACTGACAGTGCTTCGAGGGAAACGTGAGGGTCTTTGTCTTCCAGTCAATTAGTGGGTTATGGATCATGAGCCATGGAATTCCCAGAATCACTGGAAACAAAGGTGATGGAATGAGACCAAATTGGGCTCCATGATTAGTGTTAAGTTACTTGTTTCATAGGTAACAGGTCCAGAGCTCAAGGGAGAACCGTCAACGACTTCCATCCTTTCTGGCGATTCCGTGGCTACAAATGATACCGAATTCTTCTTGGCGAATTCTATGTCCATAAAATTCCCTGCCGCCCCTGAGTCGACCATTACTGTGGTTGAAAAACGATGTGTTCTTCCTCGATTATAATAGGAACCAGGAGGTGAGGGTGTAGCGAAGGAGGGTTATCTTTCCCTTGAGAAGCAGAGAAAACAGTCTTTGAAATAGCGTGCAGCTGATTTCTCGTAGGGCTCAGGAAAGAAGACCACCTGGACTTGTTTGGGCAATCAGCGAGATAGTGCCCATCATTTCCGCAATATAAACAGAGATCTTCTGTTCGGCGTCTATTCCTTTCCCCGGTTGAGATGGGTCCCCGCAGTGTATTTACTTGCATCGGCTCCTCCTCAGTCTCCCTGGAACGTCTTGGGGTACTGACATCTCTAAACCCGGGGTTGCTTGGCATGAACCCCTGTATCTCCAATCGTCTTTCCGTAAGCCTGCGATCAATTTGGATGCATAAACGGACAAAGTCCTGAAATCTCTCTGGGGGCTCCACCCGGGCTAGTTCGTCTTTAACTTGCTCTGAGAGACCCTGCCGAAAATGATATTTCTGCGCGGCCTCATTCCAATCAGTATCGTTAACCCATCTCCGGAATTCAGCGGCGTACTCAGCTGCCGAGCGTCTTCCTTGATGAAGATTGTTCAGAGTTGCCTCAGCGGTTGCACTACGATTTGGGTCATCAAAAATAAGACTCATGGCTTCGATGAACTCCTCCAGGTCCCTTAGTAGTGGGCTATGTTGTTCTAACATAGGGGAGACCCAAGCAAGGGCCTCATCCTTGAGCAGGGCTATGATCAGTCCAACCTTGGCTTCGTTGGTATTATAGATGGTAGGCTGAAGCTTGAACACATGTCTGCATTGATGAAGGAAATCCCGAAAAGATTGTTTTTTTCCTCCAAATTTTTCCGGAAGGGTTACACGGGGCGCGGTTTGCACAGTCACAGTCTTTTGAACAGATGCAGTGATTAAGGCTGCACGTAGTTCACGGTTTTCAGCTTCTGCGGCGGCAGCTCGTTCCTCTGAGCGGAGGGCACATCCTTCCGCGCGGACGACACATTCTTCCCAGCGGGCATCACGTTCTTCCTGGCGGGCATCCCGTTCTTTCCGGAGGGTATCCTGTTCTTCCACGTGACCAAGACATTTGATAAGGTGTCCTTGTTGTCCTTGGAAACCAACCATGATACGTTGTAAGTCATGGAGTGTCCGAGCATGGGTCAGGTCTGTTCCGGCGGAATCCATGGTAGGGCCTGTTTATTCTGTCAGGGATTGGACTTCGGCTGAAGTGGATCCCAGTGGCAGGAACAGCTGGGAGTGTAGTAGGGGTCACAAGCAGAGGTCGGCAGCGAGGAGACTGGAACAGGATGATAGCAATAGCTAGCACAGCAGTAAACACAGGAACCTTGCAGGAGCTAAGAACCAGTATAAACAGGCAAGGGAGGAACAGGAAAGGGAGGTTTATATATGCAGGCTGAGAGGGAGCACAGGTGCAGAGGTGTCAGGTATCAGAGTCTGGAATGTTCCTTAGTTTAGCAGCAGCAATCCCGGTGGACAAGTATAGGTTCTGCAGGCTAGAACAAGACATTGAGAGTGGCAGCAGTCCCGATGGCCAAGCATGGGTACAGCAGGCTAGAGAATATGACATCCCCGTTCTGCCAGGAGTTTGTAAAAAGGGCAGGGGCTGCCTCCTGGTTTGCACTGAGCATGTGTCAACTTCACACCTGCACTCCTTAGCATACCAGGGTCAGCCTTTTACCTGGTGACCCTGAGTCTGGGGTTTGGCCACAAAGTGCGAATGGCCCATGCTGAGAACCGGTATCTGGCACTCAGCAATATCCCGGCCATTTTCACACTTTGGATCTCTGAGGCTTTTCAACTCTGTACTTCACTAGACTCAGAGGCTCCTACTTAGCAGGGGCCCTTTGAAGTGCAGAGAGGAAAATAACCTCAACTCATGCATTTGTAGCAGATGGCTACATCAAGGAATTAATTGCGGGCGGACAGAAAAATCTTCCTGCCTGTACCTTTTAAAACATAACTAAAATACAGTTTATTTATATATATATATATATATATATATATATATATATATATATATATATATATATATATATATATATATATATATATAATTAACCCCTTCTGTCCCAACACGATTTAGGGTTAATCAGCCGGGCATACTGACTTTATTATTGGCATGATTAACCCCCGATCGTCACAGTTAAAACAGTGTTGTTTTTAAAGCCCTATATTTTATATTCGTTTTGGATCATTAAAGTATTTGAAAGATTTCATTATACATTGATGGTGTTAGAGTGCTTGCCACTAGGTTTTCTATTCTTGTGTATTCATATTAAGCTGAAGTAAACTAGTGGTATGATCAAGAGTGTGGCAATTTCAATTTAATGTTAAGAAGTACATATAGATTTCATTTTAAGTTGTAATATCTTTTAATGAACAAATAAGAGTTCTTTATAGATCAGGGCCACTGAGAGGGTTATCGGCGCTGAGGATTCTACTATGGAATCAAACTTCAGAAAGCCACAAACAACTGCGATAGCAAAATGCCCAAAACTGCTGAGTTGCCAGCAACATGATGTTCACCTCTCTCAAAAAGGCTCACACGGCGATCTGTCCCAGCTGCATAGAGAGCTTCAAAGAGAGAGCCGCCTCTCCCTGCGCATATCTCACCAGCGATCGCAGTGTTTTAATAAAAATGTTAATACTAGTGTACGTGAGCAGGGGGTCTCTGGAGCAGAACCAAGTTGATTTCAGGTCCGGGGACCCCCTGCATCCCAAGATACAGGCCCCAATATGGGGTGCCGATATCTCCTATTCATTTAAATGCCTTGCGTCATGGGACAGTGGGATTTAAATGCATAGGAAATACTGGCACCCATAATGGGGGCTATAACTCAGGAAGCAGGGGTCCCCAGACCTGAAAACAATGGGGTTCTGCTCCAGAGACCCCCTGCTCATGCACACTAGTATAATTTTATTTATTAAAACAGCTTTATTAACTTAGCGGCTAGCAGCTAAAGCAATGAAGGGGTTAACCACCAGTGTTCAGTTTATTGTGGGTAGTGGGGTTGGGTGAAGGTGGTATTTGGCCCATGGTGGGTGTTTAGGCCTTGCAGGGGGGTTTGCGGGTGAAGTTAATGCCTTCAAAACCTTAAGGTTTAGAATCGCTATGGTAATGAAAAGGTTAACCCCTCTCGCTACCACCCGGTATACCTAAACATCCATCCTTGGGGCTACAACCCCCCCTTCACCCATAATAAACAGAAATACACACAACAACCCTACTATCCACCTCCTCTACCCCCAACACCCTCCCCTCCCCCCACCCTCGCCCACACCATATACAGTGCAGTAATGGGTAAAGTAACTATTATCCAGATCTGGATAATAGTGCATTGCCCATTCAAAATTAAACATTAGCCAGCATAAATAAAGTTAATAAAACTTTCTACTTACCCCTGCCATCATGAAGGGCATCCTCGTCAGCATACTCCAGGTTCATGTCCTCAGTTGCCAGCAAGAGTACATGAAAAAATACAATTTAATGGCCCCTAACCCTTAATCACCTTAGCAGTTAATAACCGCTATAGTAATTAAGGGGTTAACCCCTGTCCCATGCTACCCATCCGGGAGGCCTAACCACCCACCCCAGCCCCACTATACCCAGCCTTAACCCATTGATTGGCACAGTGGTATATCATACCCATATAATATGGGCATGATAAGCCACTATAGCACTCAATTGTCAACCTAATACAAATCATTAAGGCCAAAAATACACAATATTAAAAAAAATACACAAGCACCTAAACACGCAACAATAAAATATTTAAAAAGCCTAATAGTACACATGAATAAAAACTATCACCAAAACAGCAAAATAATAAAAATTATGTTATTTCAAAACATAACAATAAAATTAAATAAACACATATCCAACCAATTAAATAAATAAAAGCACTAGCCAACAAATTAATGAAATAAATAAAAGCACTAGCTAACAAAACAATTAAATAAATAAAACCACTAGCCAACAAAACTATTAATTAATTTAAACCGCTAACCAACCCTAAAATGTACTAAAAACAAGCCATCCAAATTCCAAACAATTTAATCAAAACAATAAATAGAAATAGAAAAAATTATAATCAATTCAAAACAAGCATTTGCCAAAAAATGCATTGCCTATCACTGAATTTATATGTACCCTAAAGGGGCATAGATGAATACATTAGCAGTCAATGGGCAATCAAAAACATAAAAATAAATAAATACAATTAAAAAAATTGAAAAAATACATTTATATACATTCAATATTTTCCTTACCTTTAGAAGTCTTCGCCCTCCGAATCCCGGTGTTTCAGGAAGCTCTCAACCCGCGATGTCATCACCCGCAATCCGTCTCCATCCTCCTTGAAGATCTGCATCACGTAAAAACAAAAATCTTCTTTCTTTGATCTTCTGTCACCTTCTTCTATCTTTATCTCTCATTCTTTTCTTCTTTTCTTTAATCTTCTTTCTTCTTTCTTTCAATCCAAAGTACCCCATGTTAAATCCACAACGGATGTTGTCCCATCGTCTTATTGAGCTAAAATGAGATGGAACAGGTCTTATATATAAATGTGACATCACATTTTAGGGTCAGATGGGGGAAAATTACTATAACAAAACCAATATTTACAGAAAATCACCTAGCTTTGCCAATGCGCATGTGCAATGTATTGGTTAATGCATTTCTGTGTAACGAAAATCCCTGTTAATATAGCTAACGTAAGGATGCTACTGTAGTTTAATGAACGGCCGTTGTTTTTGCATAGCTATTTTGTGGTGCTACTGTAGTTTAATGAACGGCCGTTGTTTTTGCATAGCTATTTTGTGGATACCTGTTAAACTTAGGAAAAATAACCGACGTTACTTTTATAGTTAACGTCACATTAGTAGCCAAGATTTAACGGACCTTTGATGTACAGCAGGGCCCCAGTCATGCACCGGGTTCCGTTCTAAGGACCTGCTGCAAAGGGAAAATTGCCGAAAGCGGAACCGGCGATTTTCGTTATGTGTGCATGCACAGACCGGCAATGCGCTGTTCTATACATGCGTAACATCGGCAAAACCCTCCATTCTGCGCATGCGCAACCCCAGACCGGCCTGTTCTGTGCATGCGCGCACATGGCGAACCACTTCTCGGTACCGCCGTATCAGCGGATCGACGAAAAGCGGAGCGCTGAGAAGCGGGGCCTTGCTGTATCAACTATAAAGGTAATTTGGAAGCAAAAGTTTTTTGCCTAGCTAACAACATGCAACAAATGAAAGAAACTTCTTTAACAAGCTTCCAACAGTATACTGTATTTGAAGCAGTTGCAAGCAAAATATAGTGCAGTGCATCTAAACTACGCGTTTTATTTTACATTGATACATCACCTCTTTAATTGTGTCTTCAGAGAATTCAGTTTGTTTAGTTTATTACGAACTACTTTCATGAAACCAGCATTGTATGAAGAGCTACAGTATGAAAAGTGTTTGCCCATCACTACCTGGGGGAACAAGGAGAGAAAACTTCAAAGCTTGAATACTTATACCTAGGCTTATCTTATAGTATTGGTGTTCCTGGAACAATAATCCCTCCGGTAAAGTCTGTGAAGAATTAAATTTTATTTCAGATGGTATCCCCTCAGCATCAGGCAGATATCTTATAATTAGAATCACAATTATGCAACGGCATTGCTGGGAGCATTGAAATATATTTCTTCTTTATGGACACAATTCTATGTCTCCTATTTATTTTTAGATTTGTTAAAGATGTACAGTCAATGGCTTTTTCATATTAACAAAAAGACCCTTGTAGCACTTAACAAAAGAAATTAGAAAGAAAGAAAGAGAGAGAGAGAGAGAGAGAGAGAGAGAGAGAGAGAGAGAGAGAGAGAGAGAGAGAGAGAGAGAGAGAGAGAGAGAGAGAGAGAGAAAGAGAGAGAGAGAGAGAATCCTAAGAATTATACTTCCTATATAATTTTTTTAAGTCATGAGCTTTTTAGGTATGATTTTAAAATTAAGTTGTTTTCCTACTCATACACTTTATATAGTCCTTGAAAAATTACAGAATATCACTATGGTAACAACAGTCAATCTGTAATATGCACCACACTGCGGGGGAAATTAATTGCACTCCGATACGAGCTATTGCACAGCGATCCCACATTAACTAATATTCAAGTCAGTGGCACACAACACGAAATCGCTGTATCGAAGCTCAATGAAACACAGCGTTTGTTTGCCTTCATGAAACCTGACAGTGTTTTGGTGAGCTGTAGTCACTTTCGCAAAGTTAACCGAGATGTGTGGCAAGTAACTATTCTGTATTGGTGCCACACTTACACTGTTTTTCATTTTGTAAAAATTTGGCCTCAGATTTAAAAAAAAAACTTCATCAAGACCTATTTTACAAATTGGAATGGAGAACATTTTAGTAAAGATGGGAGAACCAGTCCAAATAAGTTTCCCAGATATTGTTTAGACCAAATCTGCCCCCCCACCTTCCCCCCACACCAAATTCCGTCTGTCGATTGAGTACTAAAAAAACGAGCAGATTAATTCAAATCCATTGAATACAATCCAGATGAGACAGAGACCAAAAAACACTTTCAATTTAGTTGTGTCTCCAGTTATATATATATATATATATATATATATATATATATATATATATATATATATATATATATATATATGTATATATATATGTAACGGTTTTTGTGAACCGGCCTGACCCACCCAATCTCATATTGGCCCCTGTGGTCTAACCAGTCCCCATTACAGTGTGGTAGTGTCTGGTGGTGCACCTGTTGGCAACAGGACTCCTGAGTCTCCCACATGATGGTGTGTGGGGAGAACCCGTCCAGACAGGCAGCTGAGGTAGTGTGCTGAGTCCTACCTATATCCAGTGCAGCGCCTCCACCTCATCAGGATCCCTGCGTCCGCATGGGGATGGTCCTGGTGAGGAACTCCTCGGTGGTGCCCCTCTCTGTGCAATAACTCCACACTTGCACACGAGAGTGTTGGTAATCAGGAACATCTTTATTGTACAGCGGGCAACTGCCCTCCACAATGGGGTGAAATCAGCCCTCCATTGTTCGCTGTGCTTCTCTTTGAAAGGTGTCTCGTCCTAATCAAGGGATTCCCTATCCCCGCAGGGATAATACACCTGTGCCAGGTCCCTGGTCACAGCCTTATTGTCCTTTTAATATTCCTCTTTAACTTCTAAGCTAGAACTGACTCCAACAGCTTTTCTCTGTCTCCTTGTGCTACCAGACTCACAGCTCTGCATCAGACTACTGCAACAATGTTGCAGACCTCCATCTGCCTCTTACTGACAGAGGCAGCACAGCAACAGGAACTCAGCTAACTTTTGATCAGTGCTGTGCCTTATGTATACTCTGGAAGCTGACACACCTCTGACATCACTAACCATGGAGTCAGAGCCTGTGACCACTCCCATCCATACATAGGGCACCTCACCAGGGTGTGAGGGCAAACCTCCATAATCACTGCTGGCATGCCCACAACTTACCAGACCTTACTGTCAGCAGGAGAGATGACTGCAGCCATTTTACATGACCGCTACATTCTCCCCCTGGTGAATCCCACCGTCCCCGGCTGGGACCTAAATTTGAACACCTTCCATCAGGAAGCACTGTGAAACAAAACACACATTAGTCCCAACATTATAGTACATATAATAGCCGATACATCCTAACATAGACGTATCACAACCAGGATTACTCTGTTATAGAGTATCCATTAGAGGTACTACCATACCCTTTAAGGTGGCCTACGCACAGCATGGTCCACTGGGCTTAAAGCAGAAATGCTGTAACCCTCTGGTTTACACTTCTCATCTAACCCGCCAGGATCCCAATCTTCTTCCCCTGATCCTTCCTCCTCATCAGTGCCATACCCCTATCCTCACCAGTGGAACCCATTTTAAACTCAATTTCTCCCTCCAGGAGGGGTTCAGGGACATACAGGTACTCCAACCCGTGGGGCGCTTTGTACTTGGCTATAATAGCCGTCTCGGCCCGGCTGCTCCTAGTCAGCTCTGCGTTCCCTGCCCTCCCTGGCAACACCCATGACAGGGGCTCATCAGGGTCTACTGGGTCTGATAGGATGTCAGGACCCATGGGCTCTATTTCCTTGTGCTCAATTTTGAACCACCTCTCTTGCAGCTCCCTTTCCCTCTGCGCGGGTGTGAACTCTCCTACTGCCCACCAGTAATCCACTATATCCTCCCTTCGGATAAGGAATCGCGTACGATCCATCCAGGCCACATAGCCCTCAAATAATGGGGCCCACCACCGGGTATCTTTACCTTTCTCTGACTCTATTGGGTCACCTTCCTCTGCATCCCCCCAAGAGAATACCCCCGAGGTTCTTTCTGAGCGAGGCTTAGACCATGGGTATGATCCCTGTGCCTTCTCCTCTGCCGACTCGGTTACACTAGGCACCCACCGGTCCCTCGATACCTTACCCAGTTGCCCTCCACCCCTGGAACCACCCTCTGAATCGTAACTGTTCAGTCTCTCCCCAGTCCGTTCCTCACCGATTCCCTGGGACCCTCCCGACATTCCCAAACTGGACGGGGACCCACGGGAAAAGGTGACTGGGACAGGGGCTTTATCTAGGGCATGGGTTTGGGCGTAGGGACAGGAAATGGGCATCCGCGGGGTTCCAACCCGCTCTCTGCCTTCGGATAGTCCTGTATCATTGTGCGGATGTGCCGCTGGTTGGGCCTCACCCGTCTCAGCTCTCCTCGCAGCCTGCCAGCTCTGTGTTGACACAGGTGATCGGGAAGCACTGCCCGATCGCCGAGGCATTGTGGTTCTCTCTCTGGTCGTTCCGCTACCTCCGCCGGAAGTGACGTCATCACCGGAACCGGATACTCCGCCATCTTGCGATGGATCCCCATGCGGGATCTCTTCCTCCACAACGACATCCGCCGCCGGAAGTGATGGTTCTGCTCTCCGCTCCGCTCGGGCCTGGGCTAGGCCTTCCTCTGCCGTTGCCACCACCGGCGCCTAGGGAGGGTAAGGAGGTATCTCACCGCTCCGTCGGCTCGGGATGGAATCTTCTCCTCCTTCCGCGCTGTAAGTCACCACGGCCGTGGGACTCCGCCTCTCGGGTTGGTTCTGCACCGGCGACACGAGACTCCGCTCCGCCGCGACACAGGTAAGTGCCGGTTCTTTTCCAGCACCGCTGTAGTGGTCCGCCGGTAGGCGCATCACCACCGTCGTTAGGGTCGCTTGTTCCTCTTTCGAGGAGCCGAACTCCGACTCGGGGAGTGGCACTCCCGCAGGGGACCGACGGTGAGGTTCCGGGTTCTCACCGCGGTTGTAGACCCCTCTCTCTTCAGGCTCCGTTCCGATCATTAGGAGTGATCCCCATTCTCCGGGATCAACTGGTTCGGTGCAGGCCGCACGCGGGGCTTCAGCCGTCAGCATGGCTGTGTCCGCTCCCGCCTCCTCGGTCTGCCCAGGCACGAAGGGCTGCCTGGCCCCTAGGCAGTGGATGCCACATTGGGGACACCATGCCGTGGTGCTAGCTTCTCCGCCGGGTAACCTTTACTGCGTGCACAGGCACCGCAATGTCTCTTTGTCCCCAGCCTTGACTACCAGGAAGCCTCCTGGCAATGAATAGGGAAATATGTCCATCTCGCTTTTGGTAGTGCTGGTCACAGGAGACACTTTGCACAGTGGTCTCTCCTGTTCACCAGCTCCTCGCAACTGTGGGACAGGAAGCTCACATCCAGCTCCTCCCTCAGACAACTCGGGTCTTGCCTGGCAGAGATAGAGACCCCTCCCCCTGGTGAATATTTGGGGAGGGTCCCACAAGTTAATTGGATGCCCCGGCACAGGGGCTGAACTTTTCACAGTCCTGGGGGCGTGGCCTCTGATTTCGCGCCCTTATCCCCAACAGGGTGGAATTCCTCTTTTGCCGCCAATTCCAGCCGTTTTCTTTCAGCTGCCTTGCGTGTGAAGTACCCTTCCTTTTTGCACACAACTCCAGCTGCCGGAACTACTTCTGGTAATTGCGCCGTCGGCTCACCAGCTCCTGGATCCACTAGACCCATGCCCAAGGGGCATAACTGGAAGCCACTCCCCCTGGTTGAGATTAGGGGAGGGTCCCATAGATTTATCGGGTGACCCAGCACTGGGGCTGAATTAGTCACTGTCCATGAGGGCGCGGCTGCAGCTTTCGCGCCATACCCCCCATCAGGTCGGGGTTTCCCTGTTGGCGCCACTCCTGGCCAACTCTCTGCAAGTCCCGAATTTGCAGAATTTTCTGCAACTCGCCCACGCGGTCTCCCAGGGAGGCGGGAGCCGCCATTTTGTAAGTCCTGTTCTCCAGATACAATCTCAATGTCCTCGTTACTATCATTCAGGGTAGCACCCCGCGGTCCTAGGCAGGGCCAAAACGGTGCAGCTACAGCTTTCGCTCCACTCCACAGCAGGCTTGTAAAAGACATTCCAGCAACAGCTTGCTCTTCAGTGGGACGCACGCCACGTGTGCTCTCCCCATCAGCCTCCGGTCGCCATTATGGACTATCCGCACCGCGCGGATCCTCCATTCTTGCGGTCGCCATTCTCTCGCAGTAGTTAGGATTATTATACATGGGGCTCCTCTCTGCGGGGCAGCCTCCACACCGGTACAATAAAGATTGCCCTGATGCACCACCTTGTGTACCTAATGTAGGCTGGACTCGTGTTGCACTACCTCAGGCTAGGCTCACTCTCTCAGTGTCTGCTGTATCTCCTTCCTCCCAGTCTGTGCTCCCTACGGTAAGAGGTCTGGAATGGGCTAGAGTACTCTGGGGCTCCCATGCAGTACTGGGGCGTCTACCTCTCTTGGTCAGCCTAGCGCAGACCCTCTCCAGGACTCCTGACCACGTTAACAGGCTATCCCTTCTGGCATCCTACCAACTAGCACTACCTCACGGTGACTAGTGACGGTAACAGACACGGTGACAGCTATAGCCCGGCTCCAAACCCCCAACTCCTTTCAGGCCCCTAGGTCGTCCCTGCGAACTGACAATACCCTGCCAGCCCCTGAACACCCCTAGGTCCGTCCCAACGCAGCACAGAGTGGCAGCAGACACTCTCCCTGTTTCCCAGTGTGCCTAGCTAGAGCCTGTCCTGTTGACAGATCTGATCTCAGCAGCGCCTCCAAATTTAACGGTTTTTGTGAACCGGCCTGACCCACCCAATCTCATATTGGCCCCTGTGGTCTAACCAGTCCCCATTACAGTGTGGTAGTGTCTGGTGGTGCACCTGTTGGCAACAGGACTCCTGAGTCTCCCGCATGATGGTGTGTGGGGAGAACCCGTCCAGACAGGCAGCTGAGGTAGTGTGCTGAGTCCTACCTATATCCAGTGCAGCGCCTCCACCTCATCAGGATCCCTGCGTCTGCATGGGGATGGTCCTGGTGAGGAACTCCTCGGTGGTGCCCCTCTCTGTGCAATAACTCCACACTTGCACACGAGAGTGTTGGTAATCAGGAACATCTTTATTGTACAGCGGGCAACTGCCCTCCACAATGGGGTGAAATCAGCCCTCCATTGTTCGCTGTGCTTCTCTTTGAAAGGTGTCTCGTCCTAATCAAGGGATTCCCTATCCCCGCAGGGATAATACACCTGTGCCAGGTCCCTGGTCACAGCCTTATTGTCCTTTTAATATTCCTCTTTAACTTCTAAGCTAGAACTGACTCCAACAGCTTTTCTCTGTCTCCTTGTGCTACCAGACTCACAGCTCTGCATCAGACTACTGCAACAATGTTGCAGACCTCCATCTGCCTCTTACTGACAGAGGCAGCACAGCAACAGGAACTCAACTAACTTTTGATCAGTGCTGTGCCTTATGTATACTCTGGAAGCTGACACACCTCTGACATCACTAACCAAGGAGTCAGAGCCTGTGACCACTCCCATCCATACATAGGGCACCTCACCAGGGTGTGAGGGCAAACCTCCATAATTACTGCTGGCATGCCCACAACTTACCAGGCCTTACTGTCAGCAGGAGAGATGACTGCAGCCATTTTACATGACCGCTACATATATATATATATAGGTGAAACAAGGCAGCGGGCACTCTGTGAACAATGAAAAGCCAGGTATTACCAGATCTTCATCCAGAAAGAAGAGACAGCACACAGCCAAGTTGAAATAAGTAACAATATATTGAGGTAACAAAAACCAAGGCACTACATCCGAAGTTTTGGTCAGCTACACGTGACCTTCCTCAGGGATGTGCACAGGAGAGTGGGGCATCAATGGTTAATGAAGCAAACAGTGAGGGTAAGATATCTTTGCCAGATACAGTCCATGAACAGCCATGTGGCACAAGCAGTCAGAGTTCAAATATCACCAATAGAGAATGTCCCTTCTCAGATATTGAATATGGTGTACTGACCGCAGACCTTGTTGGACACGCAACTGGTTCCTTACACGTGTTGTCCGGTTCCGTTGTGGGATAGTAATGCCTCCTGGCACGCCGAAGATAAAATCCCTTCAGTGTTAGTGTTAGCTTCCGCGTATCAGACCTCAGTCAGAGCTAGAGGTCTAGAGTGGATACGCTATGTTGAAAACACTGCTGCTTCCTAGTATGAAGCCCACGATCAATGCTCCGCCTCCTCACACTCCGTCACTGTGTCACGACGCTCCAACATGTTTCGTCACACGTAGTGACTTTCTTAAGAATGAGAATGCTGAAGCTGTGATAGTTTATTATAGCCACGAAATCAGCTGCAAGCAATCTCAGTCGTTAGCTGCATGTGGACAATTAACCATTAAATACCACATGAAGCTTGGATAACCATGATGAATGATTAATAAACCAACCCCCTTATAATAGCTCGTTATAAAACACTATAAAACTCAAAATAGTGTACTCCATGAATTGAAAGTAAATATAATAATCAATTAAAGGTTAAAAGAGCATAAAAAAGATATATAATAGATGCAAGGGGGGTGGTAAGGCAGGGTAATACAGAATCCAATAATAAATGCATAAGATATAGATGAAAATACATATTGTATTGTATGTCTTTATTTATATAGCGCCAAAAGTGTACTGAGCGCTTCACAAAGAATACAGTACAGGGAATTTTAAAAATACAAGTGCAGCAAAAATCAGACAATGGGAAAGGAAATCCCTGCCCCGAAGAGCTTACAATCTAAGAGGTTTGAGGGGAAACTTACAGAGACAGCAGGTGAGGGAATAAGTGCTGTAGATGGGTGTGCTTGGCCACAATGGGTGGTATAAGTGACTGTGGGACAATAGCCATGAGTGCAGGCTATTGGGATGCTTGATTTGTGGGTCAAGTTTTAAGGTTAGTCAGTGTTAAATGAAAAGGTTAACACCATTTAAAGGGGAAGAGATGGCAAGGAGGCATAGGTGAGATCAGGTGTGTATGTCTGGCTATAAGTATAAAATATAAACAATAGGTGTGTGTCAGAGTCATGCACTCGCATAAATACACCGCTTGTGCAAGAATTAGTACACACACCACAAGCGAAATAGAGATGAGAGCTGATAAATATAACACAGGATCAGGAGAGCGCGGAAAATGAAAAGTGAGACTAAACAAGTGTACTGGTATCAATGCAGTCGTTGAGGCCTCTAGGGACCATAAATCCAAAATGATTCCCGAATGCAAAGAGTCTTAAATCTGTCACCACCTAATTTGGAACTAGGGACTGATTCAATGCCTGCTATTCTTAAACTGGTAGGATCCTTGGAATGTAATGTAGAAAAATGTCTGGGGACACTATGATTGTTGGCACCTTTAATGATAGCCCTACGATGTTCCAAGAATCTGATGCATAATGGGCGCTTAGTTCGTCCAAAATACTGTAAATTGCAGGCACATGACAGAATGTACACTACGTGTGTAGTTAAACAATTGATCTGGCTCTTAATACTGTGTACAGATCTATTAGTAGAAGAGGTGACAGACTTACAGGTGTTCAAATGTTTGCACATAATGCATCTAGACCTCCCACACTTGACATTCCCTGGGGGAGAGGTGTGAGGATTAACCAACAGAGGGCCCTCTCTAAGCCTACTAGGTGCTAGTTGGTTTTTAACGTTGAAGGCTCTACGAAACACAACTGGAGCTCTTGGAGTGAGATACCTATTAAGATGTGGATCACACATTAATACTTTCCAGTGTCGATTATATATACATATACAGAATGTAGTGCACTTTCCCCCACCCCCTGGGAGATAAGGCGTCTACGGTGTGTGTGTGTATTACCTGTGGCTCGCAGGAGACCTGAACCTCCGCCGCGGAGAGCCTGGGGTGTATCTGATTCTATATATGACAGCACCTCCACCTGCGTGGGATCCCAACTATGCGGGATAACCCCGTGCAGGACCATATATGTACAACATACACTGATGCAATAAAACAATAGCACTTTACTGTTGGGCATATATGCAATGACAAACAATGATAACAATAATACTACTGGTTACAGCTAACCAAACAGCCTTGCCCGACCTTTCCCACCACCGTGTTACCCCACACCGTGTCCACAGTACCTGACGGAGCCCTCGGGCACCCAACCACCCTGGTATCCACAAGAGTCTAAACCCACCCCTATATGTGGTCAGCGCTGCCACTATGGTGTGTGTTAATTGGTTGGTGCACTTACTGATGTAGGTACCTGCCGGGTGCCCCAGCACCCGGGCACGCTGACTGGAAGAACGATGGGAACCGCCAATCCAGCGATGTCATCCGCGATGAGAACACCTCCGTGTGGGTGGTATCCAGCTGGAGTGTCTCTAGGTCTTGCAGTGTGATCTGGTCCAAGATCACAATCCTCAGGGTTGCGCAGCGTTGCAGCTGTGTCCCTGAACTCAAACAGCTAATGGGGCAGTTTCCCTATTTAAGGGCCTGTCTCTGTAGCTGCCACAAACTGCAGGGGAGTCGGAGCCTAGCTGGGGCCTAGGGGAATGTCTGGCCTAGTGCAGGAGTCACACACCCCTGCACATACCTCTTACCTCTATACTGTCCCAGCACCGACTAACGTGGCTGCAGCATGCAAATTGTATCTATATTCCCCTTCCAGGGGAAGCTGCAGCACTATTGGCTGATCTGCGCCACATGATCCTCACCCCTATGCATTATGATTATGTGTAATGCTGAGCTTCTGTGTAATGGCCGCTACTATTTCTATGCCTCTCCGCATGTGCGAGCTCCTGCGCATGTGTGATATTTCCAATATGGCGGCACTCTGTGGAGGGAGCCGCCGGAGCCTCCGGCGAGCCGTTCGCTGGTCCCTACTCCCTTGCAGTACTGGCCGCACCTGTCCCTGCCTCCGCTGCTAGGCGCGACCGCGCCGGGAGGTAAGGGAAAACGGGGCACCAGGGGACCCTGCTATACTCTCCCCCTGGTGAAAATAGCAACGTTCCCGCTTGGGAACAGCGTAACTCAATAATATAACACATAACTTATATAATAAAAATGCAATATAGATATATGAATACAACTTATCACATTGAATCAACTTTAAACAATGTAGCACAATTCAATGAGCATCACAATCACAGATTGGATTTTGCTCCGAGACCACTGCTGAGCCTCATAGTGGGGTGCCCCAATTATATCATAGGTTACCCAGTTTGGAGGGTACCTGTCAAGCTGTGCAGCCCATAGACCAGGCCAGTCCCCTGTACTGAGGTGGGATGTTGAATATACACACCGACAGCAGAGGGAGCGGGTCCGGGATGTGGTTGTAGCGTGGCCAGGCCTGGATTAAGATTTAGAATAGTCGTTGTACTTGCCGAGTTCAGGAGTATAGAGAGTTCCGTAGTTAAATCCGTTTCTGTGTCCAAGGGTCTGAGAGGTAAGAATCGTGATGGGTAAGCCGAAGTCGGAAGCCAGGGAGGTAAGTCAGACAAGCCGGTTCAAATCTGTAGGAGTAAAGACAAACAGGAGCACGACACAGTATCCAGTCTACACAGGAAGCAAGGAGCTATGCAGAGCAAGGAAGTGAAGGCAAAGCAGGATATTTAAAGCAACAGTGACCAATCCGGACGAGGGGCATGGCGGAGGCGTGTCGAGGAGCTGCTCGTGAGTGGCTGAGAGATCAGGAAATAGTAGAGCCCAGCTGAGAGTCTGTAATACAAGTGCCAGAATCCAAGATGGCGACGGCAGAGTTCAAGGTATGCACTGGGCGGCGGCATGGGTAGCGACGGGGGGCAGGGGCAGCAGCCGCTGCAGTACTGGTAGTGGGTAAGGAGGGGTCACACCGCAAGGGACATGGCCCCCGATTCCTTACATTACCCCCCCTTCAGGATCGACCTCAGGACGATCCATCCAAGGCTTCTGTGGAAATTTCTTGTGGAAGCAGTCCAAGAGAACTGGAGCATGGATGTCCTCCTTGGGTACCCAAGAGCGTTCCTCTGGGTCATAACCCTTCCAGTGAACAAAGAATTGTATCTTTCCTCTGGATACATGAGAATCCATGATTGTCTGGATTTCGAATTCAGGTTGTTCTTGGACCGTGACTGGTTTGGGTCTATGGGTCTTAGCAGGGAACCGTTTGCTCTGGACGAATGGCTTGAACAAGGAAACATGGAATACGTTTGGAATCCTCATGGAAGACGGAAGTTGCAGACGAAATTCCACAGGATTAATTTGTTCCTGGATCAGAAAAGGCCCTAAGGATCGGGGTGCCAATTTCAGGGTCGGAGACTTCAACTTGATGTTCTTGGATGAAAGCCAAACTCGGTCCCCTGGCTTGTAATTAGGGGCCTGTTGATGACGGTGGTCTGCCTTAGACTTGAATTTCTGAGCGGCGCTAAGAAGCGCGGACTGAATCTTGATCCATGACTTCTGAAGAGTAGTTACCTGTTCATCAGCCACCGGCACTCCTATTGGAATGTTTGAGATTGGCAGTCGACTTGGGTGGAAACCATAATTCACAAAGAACGGGGTTTCGTGCGTGGATTCATTACGAACTGAATTTGTTGCAAATTCTGCCCAAGGTAGCAGGTTAACCCAATTATCCTGGGAGTCGGAAATAAAACATTGTAGGTATTGTTCCAGCATTTGATTTAGTCTTTCTGTTTGCCCATTAGTCTGGGGGTGATAGCCTGGCGAGAAGGATAGCGCCATGCCAAGCCTCTTGGAGAAAGCCCGCCAAAATTTTGATATAAATTGCGTGCCTCGGCCCAAGACTATGGATGTAGGTATCCCATGGATGCGAAACACCTCCTTGGGGAGGATATCAGCTAGGGTGGGCGAGGAGGGAAGTCCTTTGAGTGGAACAAAGTGGGCCTGTTTTGAAAAATGGTCAACGATGACCTAAATGGTATTCATCCCTCTGGAAGGGGGTAGATCCACAATAAAATCCATTGAAATATGTGACCATGGACGTTCAGGTACTGGCAATGGCATGAGCAAGCCTGAGGGTCTTTGATGAAGAGTCTTGTTTTGTGCGCATACTGGACAAGCACTAGTAAATTCATGAACCATCTTTGCCATATTAGGCCACCAAAAAGTACGCTTGATAAGATCCAAAGTTCTTTTGAAGCCGCGATGGCCGGCTGAACGGACAGAGTGGCCCCATTCTAATATCTTTTGATGAAACCTGGGTGCAGCATAAAGCGTTCCTTCCGGTACCTCTAGACCACTCGGAATTTGTGTTTGAGCTTCAACGATCTTTTCGAGAATGTCAAATGAGTTGGCGGAAATTATAAACTTAGAGGGTACGATAGTTTCAGGGGTTTCTTCGGATCTTTCCTCAGGAGAAAATTGTCGGGACAAGGCATCAGCTTCTGTGTTCTTAGAACCGGGAATATAAGACAGAGTATAATTAAATCTTGAGAAAAATAGTGCCCAACGGGCTTGACGAGACCCCAGACGACGTGCATTTTCGATATAAAGAAGATTTTTATGATCGGTCAATATAAAAATAGGTTCACGGGAACCTTCCAGGAGATGTCGCCATTCCTGTAAGGCCATCTTGATAGCCAAGAGCTCTCTATTGCCAACATCATAGTTCTTTTCAGCGGGCGAAAACTTCTTTGAAAAAAAACCACATGGATGAAGCTTATCTTGAGGGAAGAATCTCTGGGACAGGATGGCGCCTGCACCACAATCAGATGCATCAACTTCTAAAGTAAAAGGAAGACTAACATCGGGATGTCGCAGAATGGGTGCCGAGACGAAAGCTTGTTTCAGGGTTTCGAAGGACGAGACGGCCTGCGGAGGCCAAACAGACGGGTCAGCTCCCTTTTTGGGAAGGGCCGTAATGGGAGCCACAGTGGTGGAAAATTTTCGGATGAATTTCCTATAGTAATTGGAGAAGCCCAAAAAACGCTGGATGGCTTTGAGAGAGTTGGGCTGAGGCCAATCCAAAACAGCTTTAAGTTTTTCAGGGTCCATTAAAAATCCTTTATCTGAAATTATATAGCCTAAGAAGGCAGTAGAGGTTTGATGAAAAAGACATTTCTCGAGCTTAGCGTAGAGATTATTGACACGAAGGCGAGCGAGAACGATCCTGGTATGCTGGACATGATCTTGAAGATTTTTAGAAAAAATTAGGATATCGTCCAGATAGACGATTACGAAAGAGTTGAGAACATCACGGAAGACATCATTCATAAAATCCTGAAAAACAGCAGGAGCATTGCATAAGCCGAAGGGCATTACAAGATACTCGTAGTGGCCGCTTCTGGTATTGAAGGCAGTCTTCCATTCATCGCCTTCTCGGATGCAAACAAGATTGTACGCTCCTCGGAGGTCTAGCTTGGAAAAAAAGTTTGCCCATTGAAGCCTATCAAAAAGTTCGGAGATCAGCGGAAGGGGGTATCGATTCTTGACTGTGATGAGATTGAGCCCTCGGTAATCAATGCATGGTCTCAGGGATCCGTCTTTCTTTTTGTCAAAAAAGAAACCGGCACCAGCGGGGGACGAAGAATTACGAATGAATCCTTTTTCAAGGTTTTCTTTGATGTATGCTGCCATGGCTTCAGTTTCAGGGAGAGACAAGGGGTAGGACTTACATTTCAGAAGAACAGCGCCAGGAACCAGATCAATGGGGCAATCATAAGGTCTGTGAGGAGGTAGAACCTCCGATTGTGTCTTGCTAAACACGTTGATGAAATCCGCATATGCTTCAGGAAGAGCGGAATCATTAGCCTGGGGCGTTTCCACTCCCGCGAGGACTGTGGTAGGAGAAATGACTGGCAATGGTGAGGCGTCTGACTCTGGCTCCCACTGAATTGTCTTGCCATCCCTCCAATCAATGCGTGGGTTGTGCTGCTGTAGCCAGGGTAATCTTAGTATTACTGGAACGGCAGGAGAGTGCATCACGTCAAAGGATATGATTTCGGTGTGAATACCGGCAGAAAGAGTGAGAGGAAGAGTCTCTAACGTGATGAAGGCAGGTTGCAAAGGACGACCATCAATAGCCTCGAGGCCAATCGGCGATTTCTAAGCGATGAGTTGAATCTTGTTATGAGTAGCAAAATCTTGATCCACAAAGTTACCACCGGATCCTGAATCAAGAAAAGCAGCGGTAGTTACGAGAAAATTCGGACCTTCAAGCGAGACTGGAAGCATAATTCTCTTAGGGAGTTCCTCTTCAGAGATAGGGTGAGAAGATATTGACCCCAAAATGAGTCCCTCTTGCCCCATTGGTCATGTTTGTTCTTTGGGCCTTAAAGGACAAAAACGTACCGTATGCTCAGGAGATCCACAGTAGTAGCAAAGGCCCTCATTCCGGCGACGAGCCCTTTCGGCAGTCCGGTCAGGGGTTCTATCGGCAGTCCTGTCGGTATTACGGAACTCTTGACTGGCAATCTGCATGGGTTCCACAGTGTCTAGAACAGGACGAATAGCTGGGAAGGATCTGGGAAGAATAGGGTCAGAAGAGAAAATTCTGGGACGCTGGCGTTCATGACGGCGCTGTTGAAGGCGCTGATCCACTCGTATGCATAGTGCGATCAATTCCTCCAATCCCTGTGGCCTGGGCTGAACTGCAAGTTCATCCTTTACAGAATCGGACAAACCTTGCGAAAACACAGCAATAAGGGCTTCCTGGTTCCAATGCGTCTCCGCCGCGACAGTCCGGAATTCCAATGCGTATTTGGCTACGGACCTACGATCTTGAGACAATTGAACAAGAGAAGCAGCAGCAGTATCTCTGCGTGCGGGAATATCGAATACCTGCTGGAATTCTTGACGGAAAAGCTGGTAATCCTGGGTGACTTCCGCACGCAACTCCCAGATGGGAGAGGCCCATGCCAAGGCGTCCCCTGTTAAAAGAGAGTAAACATAGGCTACCTTGGTGCGTGCGGTGGGGAACAGGCTGGGAGAAATCTCAAACTGTATTTCACATTGGTTCAAAAACCCACAACAGGCTAGAGGGTCACCCGCATATGCTTTAGGCGTAGGAATCCTGAGTTCTGATGGCCGGTCGCCACCCTGCACGGCTGGGGCCGGAATAGGCTGTAGTGAAAGCTGGGAAAGCTGTTGTACCAGGCTTGTGATTTGAGTTCCCAAAGTATCAATGCAATGCGCAAGTCCCCTGATTAGTTGGCCCACCTCAGTCAGGTCTGTTTCTGTTGGGCTCTGCATAATGTCACGCTGTGCAGCCCATAGACCAGGCCAGTCCCCTGTACTGAGGTGGGATGTTGAATATACACACCGACAGCAGAGGGAGCGGGTCCGGGATGTGGTTGTAGCGTGGCCAGGCCTGGATTAAGATTTAGAATAGTTGTTGTACTTGCCGAGTTCAGGAGTATAGAGAGTTCCGTAGTTAAATCCGTTTCCGTGCCCAAGGGTCTGAGAGGTAAGAATCGTGATGGGTAAGCCGAAGTCGGGAGCCAGGGAGGTAAGTCAGACAAGCCGGTTCAAATCTGTAGGAGTAAAGACAAACAGGAGCACGACACAGTATCCAGGCTACACAGGAAGCAAGGAGCTATGCAGAGCAAGGAAGTGAAGGCAAAGCAGGATATTTAAAGCGACAGTGACCAATCCGCACAAGGGGCATGGCAGAGGCGTGTCGAGGAGCTGCTCGTGAGTGGCTGAGAGACCAAGAAATAGTAGAGCCCAGCTGAGAGTCTGTAACACCAGTGCCAGAATCCAAGATGGCGACGGCAGAGTTCAAGGTATGCACTGGGCGGCGGCATGGATAGCGACGGGAGGCAGGGGCAGCAGCCGCTGCAGTACTGGAAGTGGGTTCTTCAGCTACTCCCTCTGGAGAGTAATAGGTATAGTCCTGATGCTCAGCCTCTCCCATTGCGGGTAATAATGTCTCTGAATAGTCTCTGCTTGGAGCGAAGCATGGGCTTTTGGGGTCCAGGGGTTGGCTCATTGGAACACCCTAGGAGGCGTCGTGTGTTGGGGCCCTTTACCCGTATCTCCTCCAGGAGGTGCTCTGGGACTTCAAGGTCCTCTTTGAGAGGGTCCCTCCATTGGATCCACTACAGTCTCTTTAACAGTCTTTTCACCCTCTGGGTGACCATTAGTGGTCTAAGAGATGGTTTCTTTGCTATCCTTTAACTGTTCCGGCGCACCGTCCAATGGTGTAGCCAGTATTTCTGCTTCATCATCCCCCACTTGTGGAATAGGGAGAAGGTCGTTACGTTGCCTTACACGACTATCCATGTCTTTTATACAGTAGACCGGGAGCCAGGCATCTGTCACGTCAACGGTCAGCGAGTTTATGCTTCCCTGGAATTCCTAAATTGTGGAGAAGCACTGCATCTCCTGGACGGCTTTCCCAGTATCTGACCTTGTGGTCATAGCGCCTTTTATTGCTGGCGTTGAGTCGAGCAGAGGACTTCTCAGCTTGCTGGTAAGCCTGTTACAGGTTCTCCCAAAGCCTTCGCACGTATCGGAAGTGTGTAGCATTGTGTATCCCATCTGTTGACACTCGCAGACGTACATCCACTGGTAATTTTGCTTCTCGCCCAAACATGAGGAAGTATGGGGAGAATCCCGTGGATTCGTGTCGAGTACAGTTGTACGCATGTACTAGGGCTTCCACATGTCGGCTCCATTCTGTTTTCTGAGCGCCCTTCAACGTGCCGAGCATTTCCAGTAATGTCCGGTTAAACCTCTCCGGCAGGGTGTCAACCTCCGGATGGTACGGAGTGGTTCGAGACTTAGTGATGTTCAGTATTTTGAGCAGCTCCCGGATTTGTTTGCTTTCAAAATCCTGGCCTTGGTCAGAATGGAGGCGATTGGGCAGATCATAATGCACAAAGTACTTTTCCCACAGTTTGTTTGCCACTGTGATGGCCTTCTGATGTTTGGTCGGGAAAGCTTGTGCATATCGTGTGTAATGGTCTGTGATGACCAGCACGTTACAGATACCTCGGGCATCAGGCTCGAAGCACAGGAAATGCATGCATACCAAGTCCATGGGACTCAAGTTCTTCAAGTTGGCCATGGGTCCCGCTCTGGTAGGAGGGGTCTTACGTTGAATAACCTGGAGCAACGCCTACAGTGTCGTTCCACCGCCTCATGTATCTTTGGCCAGAAGAACCGGTCTCTGATGAAACCATAGGTCTTCTCCACACGAGATGTCCATGCTCATCGTGCAAAGCTTTCAGGACCATGGTTCCGGAGGAGAACCAGTTGTCTTCTATTTGTGGTATTCCACCACCCGATAGAGTAACTCATTGTCAATCTCAAACTTATCTGCTTCTCGCATGAGAATGGTGACTATGTCGCGGGGAGCACTTTTCAGAATGGCAGGATTGTTCTTCAGGATGGCTTGGCGGATGATGCCAGCTATGGCATCCTGGGTCTGATTTTGGATCATATCCTTCTACATTATGATCTTATCGTGGGTGATATTCATCCCTTCTGGGTCACAGTAAGCGGCGGGACGGCTTTGGATTGACATCCTAATGAGTCTGCGACTCTTAACTCTGAAAATGCCACTCTATCCGCTGTGACAGCAGTCGTGTTGCACATGGCTCTCATCCCTGGGCCCGGTATCTCCTCCCCAACAGTCATCGTCTGGAGTGGGGCGCAGCCCTGGTCTTCAGGATAGGACATCCGCTCCAATATTCAGAGGCCCTGGTTTGTATTTCAGTGTGAATTTGTAGTTGGATAGTGCTGCCAGCCATCGGTGGCCGGTAGCATCTAGTTTAGCGGATGTTAGTATGTAGTTGAGGGGATTATTATCCATTCGTGCTTCGAAAGATACTCCATACAGATAGTCATGGAGTTTGTCCACGATGGCCAACTTGAGGGCGAGGAACTCTAGTTTGTGTACCGGATAATTCTGCTCACTGGGGGTCAAACTTTGGCTGATGTAAGCTACCGGTCGGAGGCCTTCTGGGTGCTTCTGATGTAAGACTGCACCTAAGCATTAAGACTCGTGTCCACATGGAGAAAGTAGGGCTGTTCCGGATCAGCATAAGCAAGAACAGGTGCCTTTGTTAAGCTTCTCTTCAAGCCCTGGAAGGCCCGTTCGCATTCTGCCGTCCATTTATCAACGAACGGCCATTGAGCACAGGTGGCCTCACGCCAGGCGTCTTCGGGGTATATCTTGAGAAGATTATTTAGAGGTTTGGCCTTACTGGAGTACCCCTCCACAAAGCGACAATAGTAACCACAGAACCAGAAGAAAGAGCGTAACTCTATGACATTCTTCGGTTGCGTCCAATTTACCACAGCTTCGACTTTAGCAGGGTCAGTGGCGATCCCATCTGCAGACACAATGTGTCCCACATAGGTCACCGAGGTGTGACAGAACCTACACTTGTCAAGAGACAGCTTCAAGCCTTCTCGACCTAGAAGGTCCAGTACTTTCAGCAGTCTTTCTTCATGTTCCTCCAAGGTCTTACCAAAACCGATGATATCGTCCAGGTAGACCAAGCATTCCAGGGATTCATGTCACCGATAGTCTTCTCCATTAGGCGCTGAAAGGTCGCGGGAGCTCCGCAAATGCCTTGGGGCATACGCGTAAATTGATAAAAACCCAGGGGACAGACAAAGGCTGTCTTCTCATTGTCTTCGGCACTCATTGGTACTTGATGGTACCCAGACCGTAAGTCCAGGACACTGAACCACTGACTTCCCATTAGTGCTTTGAGTATCTTTTCAATGCGGGGTGGGTGTACTGGTCTGGTATCGTATGATTATTCAGTGTCCGATAGTCGACACACAATCTGACTGGCCCATTCTTCTTCCTCACCACCACGATGGGCGAGGCATAGGGACTCCGGGATTCGGTCACAATCCCCACTGTCTCCATCTCTTGTAAGATGTCCCTTACATCGTCCACATCCCGAGGGGCGATGCGACAAGATCGTTCGCGTAAGGGGGTGCATCCCTGAGCCAAATAATGTGTTGGGCACTTCGACTGCAGCCCACATCCATCTCACCTGTGGAGAACACATCCCGGCATTCTTGCAATCTGGACGTCAGTCGGTCTTTCCATTCGTCCAACAGGGCTGAGTCCCCGAAATTGAAAGGCAGTTCTGCTGGGTGCTCTGCGATCACAGCTGTATTCACATGAGGCATAATCTTCATGGGGTAGCAGGATATATTCGTCCCAATCTTCGACCTGGATCGAAGGCCATGGGTTATGAAGAGCTATTTTGGACAATCAAACTAATTTGCTCAGGAATCTCGGAAGGCCATTCCCGTACCTCTGGTATCAGCTTGTATCCTCGCTGAGCATCTTCTTCTGGCGTGCTCTCCAAAGAGAAGAGATGGTCAGTCTCTTCTCGGTCAGGGTAGCAGCACCATGCAGCCATGCATTGCACTCCCCCTGGTGGGCTCTCCGTCAACCATGCTTGGCGGTTGAAGAGATCTCCATGATGGTCTAGGGCAGATATCTTGCGACACTCCTCCCGTAGGATAGGATGAAGTTTTAGGCTAGATAGAGGTCATTCACCGGTCTCATGTAGGTAGGCCCTGATTATGGTCTGCACTATGTCGGTGTTAGTTCCCAGGATAATCGGGTACTAGGGCTGCTCTTGGGGTTCAGGGCATACTATTGCTTCCACATCCATAGGGTGCGACTTGCCTGTGTTCAGCTGGAGTATCTCCAGTCGAACCTTCACTATCCCATCAATGAGGTAATCCTCATTGCTTAACCCCCTCACTTTCATATGATCCACCGACTGCAAGGGGCGGTGCTTGAGGTGTTGGTCATAGAACCCTCTGTACACGATGGTCACTTGGGACCCAGTGTCCAACAATGCTGACGAATAGCCCCCATCCATGATGCCGTGTATGATAGTGACTGGTCCTACCCGAAGGTCAGCATCCAAGGGTGGAGTTGTATCGTTGGGGCTGGATTTGAGAGGAGTTTAGGAGGGGGGGGATGTGGGTTCTGCGGTTTGGACTCTACAGGTCATGGATTGAGGAGGGTTCCGCCCAAAGAAAGTTTTTTTTTCTTGAGCTGAACATTCCTTTTTGAAATGGCCTTTCTGGCCTTTCTGTCGCAGCGGTCGGAGCGACCTTCGCCAGCTGTGGAGGGAAGAGCTAACCTCCTAGGCAGTAGAGAACTGGGTTGGTACTGCCGCTGAGGAGTAGAGTCTTCGGTCTTCTCTTTAATCCTGGACATTTTCCTTGGAGTTTCTTTGTTCTCCCCTTTGGAGGAATCTCGAGAGGCCTTGGGGGTCTGGAACCTCAGGATAGCCTCTTGTTCTTGGATTTTGTCCAGTAGATCCTCAAAGTTGGGAGCACTAGTGATGGAGAAGGTGCAGCAGATCCTGGCCACGAGGGGGTGTGTGAGTGATGCTCCTCGCAAGAATTGTCTGGTTCTATAAGTGTCTTATTCGGCCTTCTGGATGACCTTCTTGAGGGTCAGAGTCCACAGCATCATTTGTAGCTGGAGCAGGAAGTCAGATAAGTCTTCTCACTCCTTCTGTTTGAGGGCATAGAATTTCACCAACAATGCACTTGAGTCGTCCATCTGTCCATGGGCCTTGGTCAGGACATTTATCAGTTCATTAGCCTCAGCTTCTTCATGGTCATCGCATGGTCCCGCCATTCTCCAAACCAGTGGTTCCCAAACTTTTTCGGTTCAAGGCTCCCCAAGGCGATCAGGATTTTTCCGCGGCGCCCAAAGAAAAAACAAAGGTGTATATACATACCTAACAGTTGAGGTGCGCAGTTGGTGTCTCTCTCAGACACTCTCACGCACTCTCACTCTCTCTCACACACTCTCACTCTCTCTCTCAGACCTCACTCTCTCTCTCAGACCTCACTCTCTCTCTCAGACCTCACTCTCTCTCTCAGACCTCACTCTCTCTCTCAGACCTCACTCTCTCCCTCAGACCTCACTCTCTCTCTCCCTCACTCTCTCTCTCTCCCTCACTCTCTCTCTCTCTCTCTCTGACCTCACTCTCTCTCTCCCTCAGACCTCACTTTCTCTCTCTCTCCCTCAGACCTCACTCTCTCTCTCCCTCAGACCACACTCTCTCTCAGACCTCTCTCTCTCTCTCTTAGACCTATCTCTCTCTCAGACCTCTCTCTCTCTCTCTCAGACCTCTCTCTCTCAGACCTCTCTCTCTCAAACCTCTCTCTCTCAGACCTCTCTCTCTCTCAGACCTCTCTCACTCAGACCTCTCTCTCTCAGACCTCTCTCTCTCTCTCAGACCCCTCTCTCTCTCTCTCTCTCTCAGACCCCTCTCTCTCTCTCTCAGACCCCTCTCTCTCTCTCTCAGACCTCTCTCTCTCTCTCTCAGACCCCCCTCTCTCTCTCTCAGACCTCTCTCTCTCTCTCAGACCTCTCTCTCAGACCTCTCTCTCTCTCAGACCTCTCTCTCTCAGACCTCTCTCTCTCTCAGACCTCTCTCTCTCTCAGACCTCTCTCTCTCTCTCTCTCTCTCTCTCTCTCTCTCTCTCTCTCTCTCTCAGACCTCTCTCTCTCTCAGACCTCTCTCTCAGACCTCTCTCTCTCAGACCTCTCTCTCTCTCTCTTAGACCTATCTCTCTCTCAGACCTCTCTCTCTCTCTCTCTCAGACCTCTCTCTCTCAGACCTCTCTCTCTCAGACCTCTCTCTCTCTCAAACCTCTCTCTCTCTCAGACCTCTCTCTCTCTCAGACCTCTCTCTCTCAGACCTCTCTCTCTCAGACCTCTCTCTCTCAGACCTCTCTCTCTCTCTCTCAGACCCCTCTCTCTCTCTCTCTCTCAGACCCCTCTCTCTCTCTCTCAGACCTCTCTCTCTCTCTCAGACCCCTCTCTCTCTCTCTCTCAGACCCCTCTCTCTCTCTCTCTCTCTCTCTCAGACCTCTCTCTCTCTCTCTCTCTCTCTCTCAGACCTCTCTCTCTCAGACCTCTCTCTCTCTCTCTCAGACCTCTCTCTCTCTCAGACCTCTCTCTCTCTCAGACCTCTCTCTCTCTCTCAGACCTCTCTCTCTCAGACCTCTCTCTCTCTCAGACCTCTCTCTCTCAGACCTCTCTCTCAGACCTCTCTCTCTCTCAGACCTCTCTCTCTCTCTCTCTCTCAGACCTCTCTCTCAGACCTCTCTCTCTCTCTCAGACCTCTCTCTCTCAGACCTCTCTCTCAGACCTCTCTCTCTCTCAGACCTCTCTCTCTCTCTCTCTCTCAGACCTCTCTCTCAGACCTCTCTCTCTCTCTCAGACCTCTCTCTCTCTCAGACCTCTCTCTCTCAGACCTCTCTCTCTCTTTAGACCTATCTCTCTCTCAGACCTCTCTCTCTCTCTCAGACCTCTCTCTCTCAGACCTCTCTCTCTCTCAAACCTCTCTCTCTCTCAGACCTCTCTCTCTCTCAGACCTCTCTCTCTCAGACCTCTCTCTCTCAGACCTCTCTCTCTCTCTCTCTCAGACCCCTCTCTCTCTCTCTCTCAGACCCCTCTCTCTCTCTCTCTCAGACCTCTCTCTCTCTCTCTCAGACCCCTCTCTCTCTCTCTCTCAGACCCCTCTCTCTCTCTCTCTCTCTCTCTCTCTCAGACCTCTCTCTCTCAGACCTCTCTCTCTCTCAGACCTCTCTCTCTCAGACCTCTCTCTCTCAGACCTCTCTCTCTCAGACCTCTCTCTCTCTCAGACCTCTCTCTCTCTCAGACCTCTCTCTCTCTCTCAGACCTCTCTCTCTCTCTCAGACCTCTCTCAGACCTCTCTGTCAGACCTCTCTCTCTCAGACCTCTCTCTCAGACCTCTCTCTCTCTCTCTCAGACCTCTCTCTCTCAGACCTCTCTCTCAGACCTCTCTCTCTCTCTCAGACCTCTCTCTCTCAGACCTCTCTCTCAGACCTCTCTCTCTCTCAGACCTCTCTCTCTCTCTCTCTCTCTCAGACCTCTCTCTCTCTCAGACCTCTCTCTCTCAGACCTCTCTCTCAGACCTCTCTCTCTCAGACCTCTCTCTCTCTCTCTCTTTCTCAGACCTCTCTCTCTCAGACCTCTCTCTCTCTCTCAGACCTCTCTCTCTCTCTCTCAGACCTCTCTCTCAGACCTCTCTCTCTCTCAGACCTCTCTCTCTCTCAGACCTCTCTCTCTCTCTCAGACCTCTCTCTCTCTCAGACCTCTCTCTCTCAGACCTCTCTCTCTCTCAGACCTCTCTCTCTCTCTCTCTCTCTCGCGCCTCTCTCTCTCTCTCTCTGACCTCTCTCTCTCTCTCCGACAGACACTCTCTCTCTCTCTGACAGACACTCTCTCTCTCTCTCTCTCTGACAGACACTCCCTCTCTCTCTCTCTGACAGACACTCTCTCTCTCAGACAGACACTCTCTCTCTCTCAGACAGACACTCTCTCTCTCTCAGACAGACACTCTCTCTCTCTCTCAGACAGACACTCTCTCTCTCTCGCAGACAGACACACTCTCTCTCTCTCGCAGACAGACACTCTCTCTCTCGCAGACAGACACTCTATCTCTTGCAGACAGACACTCTATCTCTCGCAGACAGACACTCTCTCTCGCAGACAGACACTCTCTCTCTCGCAGACAGACACTCTCTCTCTCGCAGACAGACACTCTCTCTCTCTCGCAGACAGACACTCTCTCTCTCGCAGACAGACACTCTCTCTCTCGCAGACAGACACTCTCTCTCGCAGACAGACACTCTTTCTCTCTCACAGACAGACACTCTCTCTCTCTCTCGCAGACAGACACTCTCTCTCTCTCTCGCAGACAGATACTCTCTCTCGCAGACAGACTCTCTCTCTCGCAGACAGACTTCCTCTCTCTCAGACAGAGGGGAGTGGAGGAGGGGAGAGGAAAGGCAGGAAATCCGTGCAGGCAGCTCCCTGCACACACACACACACACACAAAAAAAAAAATACACAGACACACACACAAATAAATACACACAAATAAATACACACACACACAAATAAATACACACACACAAATAAATACACACACACACACAAATAAATACACACACACACACACAAATAAATACACACACACACACAAATAAATACACACACACACACACACACACACAAATAAATACACACACACACAAATAAATACACACACACAAATAAATACACACACACACAAATAAATACACACACACAAATAAATACACACACACACACAAATAAATACACACACACACACACACACAAATAAATACACACACACACACACACACAAATAAATAAATACACATACACACAAATAAATACACACACACAAATAAATAAATACACACACACACACAAATAAATAAATACTCACACACACACACACACACACAAATAAATACACACACACAAATAAATACACACACACACACACACAAATAAATAAATACACACACACACACAAATAAATACACACACACACACACACAAATAAATACACACACACACACACAAATAAATATACACACACACACACACACAAATAAATACACACACACACACACACACAAATAAATATACACACACACACACACACACAAATAAATATACACACACACAAATAAATATACACACACACACAAATAAATATACACACACACACACAAATAAACACACACAAATAAATACACACACAAATACACACACACACACAGATACAAACATTGAAGAGCAGTGGAGAGCAGAGGCAGTGACGGATGTGAGGGGGGGGGGGGGGGGTTGGGGGGGAGGAGATCCGTGCAGGCAGCTCCCTGCACACAGTCACTGGGCAGGCAAATGTACAACTCTCCCCTCCCGCTCCCTTCTCCTATCACCCCCCTACCTTCTCCTATCACCCCCCTACCTTCTCCTATCACCCGGGGCAGAAGGGGACAGGACACCGCGCAGACAGAGGAGCAGGAAGGCAGACACACACACTCACCGTGTGCTCTGCACAAAGCCCCGCCCCCGGCTTCCTCTCTGCCTTCAGCCAATCCCCTGCGCCCGGCCGGCATGAAGGAGTGATGGTGGGGTGTGATGATCGGAGCGATGGTGGGGAGGATAATTGCGGCGCCCCTCTAAGCAAGCCGCGGCGCACCAGGGCGCCGGGGCGCACAGATTGGGAACCACTGCTCCAAACGCCTCTTCTCCCACGGATGTGGGTCGCGTCCCAGAGAAAGGCTTCAACTTGTTTTTGTTTTTGCAAGGCCTCCACGAATGACTATACTTCACCATTGTGCATATCCATCATGTAACACCAAAATTGGTTCTCACTCTCTTTTTTCTTCTCTCTCTCTCTCTTTCTCTTTTTTTCTCTCTCATAATTTCCAGGCAGCGTAGAAAAACAAAAGCTTCAGGCATTTTGCCAACCCTGTCCAAAGGTGAACAACCCCCGAAGATAACTTGTGCAAAATAACTATAGGAAAGCCCCTAATTCACCTCTCATACTGTGAGTGAACAGGAAGAAAAGTATACATTATGGAAGAAGAAAGGAGTGGGTGGGGAAAGAATGTGTGAGTGTCTTCCTATGTGAAGCCAAACAGCTTGCCAGCTTTAGCCACGCAGTCAGTTTTTTAGGCATACAAATTAGGAATTAGGGCATTAGGTTTAGTAATTAGCACTGCTTTTTCGCATTAGCGTTGCTGTAGGCTGAAATCCTTGTAAACTATATTTTTTCTTGAGAACTTTCAGTTCAATCTAATTTACTTCAGTAATCTAACTGTGATATTAGCAAAGATTTGACTTATTTTGTGTCTGCTCGCTTAATGTAACCATATATTTATAACCATGTATTTGTCATCATAACTCTATGCCCAGGACATACTTGAAAATGAGCGGTAACTCTCAATGTATTACTTCCTGGTAAAACATTTGATAAATAAATAAACTCTTGTTGAACACACAGTGACATCAGGCAAAAGGGACCAGCTACATCAAATAAACCTTCTAGCAGGTTTCAGACCACCATGTTTAAAAACATGTTTCAAACATCTAAAATTATTTTAAAATACAGGTAATAGATTTTAGGGAAAAAAAGAGGCATCAATCATTCCAATGTAATCACTTAAACATGTCACTGCCATTAGTGCAAATTGGTACTAGGGGGGGGGGGTTGCCCCTTTAGGTAGTGAAACTCGGGACGCTTAGGTTAATTGCTTAGGTTATTTTTAAATGCAATTAAACAAGATGTTGTTGCTGCCAAGAATGTTAGAAAATATTCTACTCTGGAAGAAGAGAATGTAATTGCTGTAAATCAATCAATTGCGTTGTTCAATACACCATTTATATGTATGTATATTATTATTGATATGGAGTCAACAATGTTCACAGTGCTACAAAAAATAGATTTTACAATGCAGGGGATTTTAATACAATAAGAGCAAAAACATAAGTACACGATAGGAAAATGAATCCCATCTTATAGCTTACAATCAATATTATATAATCGAAGTCCAAATATAATTTAAATGTTTTGGAGTATATGTGTATATGTGAACTTTTGCAGGGCATGTTTGTTAACTTTTAAAAGAATGCTACTGTACATCAAGGTGTCTTATATACAGCAGTGCTCAATGTCTCCAATCACCTTATCTGGACGCTGGCATCTGGGCTGGCAGGGCGTGTATGCTAGAAGGTGATAATGAAGGGCGCCAGGAACTTTATTGCTATAAACAAGATCTTTATTCGTTTGGTTAGGTTCAACATATAAGGACATCTTCTCTTCAGACAATAATAAGTGTCAAAAAATACGGTTGCATTTGCTATTATTCCCTGGTAGCTCTTACCAGTTTCTTAGGGAGGTTCTGGACTTGGTACCCTTAGCCCTGAATCTGCATGGTATTTGATGTCCCTGTGTTTGGATTTGCCTCCTTACCACCAGGACCCATGGTAGAGATACTTCCCTCAGGGATACATATCCTGTCACTCTGAGGAATACCCTCCTTATCACAAGGTATCAGAAGGGGCCCACATTTAGAACTGGTCAGTATGGGACAATGCTGCAGTGCTCTGGAACCCTCTATTTAAAAGGATTGCCCCCGGAGTAACATGCATCCTCCTCTTTCAGGGCAGACGACTAACCTCGGACCATTGCTATAGGCTATGACTAGAAGGGGCACGTTCTCAAACTATAAAATAGCTTTGGCAGGTTAGTTTTAGAAACTTCTCAAACAAAAACAGGGGTAAACATGAGACCAATTTACAGTCACTTTTTTTACACATTGGTATGTTAATATTCAGCACTTCTTTTTCTACTCTGCAGTGTGAAAGTACAGATGCAGTGGCCGCTATTCGAACACTTCACGCGTTGTATACCTCGGAATACCCATGTCATGGCGCAGGATTTCTTCCAACCGTTCCGCCTTAAGACGCGAGTGCAGTCGAGTACAGAAAATGGCATTTTAGTGTTCTGGTTTTTAAACACCTGAAATTGACACAAAAGCACAGTACTGCACACATTACAATTCATTCATTTAATTGCACACAATCTATGAAATGCAAACAAAGCAACCGCGTTAAACACGTGTGCCTGGGGCGATTGGCTGCGTTAATGCCGTGTGGAGTACAGCAGCGCACACGCAAACGGCACCGTGATTTGTTAGAATAACGGCCGCTGCATCTGTACCAGTTTTCCTTTTTTTGTTCCCAAGACAAGTAATCTTGGGGTCCATGCCTTAAACTACAATGATGGCATTTCCATGCAAAAGGGCCATTTTCTAATGGAATTGCATCTTGCTGTAATAATTTGGTACTTTCTGAGGAAAAATTGCCTTTTTGATACCACTTGTTTCCTGCTGGGCAATTCTGTATGATATGCACATTTTCAATACAAAATGAAGCAAACTCACAATATTACATATTTTCTCTCTCTCGCTGCTCCCCTTCTCCACCCCCATCTACCCCTAGTTCTGCAGAGACCTGCGCTCTATTAATCTACCAGTTTTTTATTCCTCCCTCTCCTCTCTCAGCTCCAGACCCTGACAACATGGTCAGGAACTATAACGATGCTTGTCTCAAGCAGGAAGCAGACCCGCAGGGCTGGAGGTAGGAAGGTGAAGGAACCGACCTGAGCCGAGGGACAGAGTCCTGATAGAGTAGTGTGTCGTGGGCCGAAGGTTAGGGCTGGCAGCAGAGTTGTGAAGTTGGTGTGGATGCAGAGGTCGATGCAGGCTAAAGACAAGGATAGTCGAGGTACGTGAGCCAGGTCTGGTAACGTGGAAGACAATAAGAATAAATGCGTTGCATGAACAGAGCAGGAAACTGGATCTTTGCTCGGCAACTTTCTGCTAACAGGGCTGTCCTTCTAAAGAAAGCTGCCAGAAGCAAAGATAGACGATTCAGCCACAGAGGGTGAGCAAGAGCAAAATCCCGAGCTGAAACGTGAAAACCCAGAAAGGATTTTGCCAAACCTCATAGGAAGTAATAATACATTGAGAGTTGCCTCTCATTTTCAAGTATGTCCTGGGCATAGAGTTAAGATGACAACTAATACATAGTTACAAATACATAGTTACATAAGTGAACAGGGTATACATTATATACAAGAAATAGCATGCACAGTTAGACATAATATATATTATAGGTGTATATAACAGTTACAACCAGATTAAAATGTGAGACAGCATTAGTTGTGAAAGAACTTAAACTGGTAGTGGCTGTGAGAGTCTCCGGTAGATTGGTCCAGTTGTGGGGTGCACGATAAGAGAAGGAGGAGCGGCCGGCTTCTTTGTTGAACCTTGGGACCATGAACGGTCTTTTGGTGTCTGATTTCAGATGATAAGTGCTGCATGTGGTAGGGGTGAGGAGCTTGTTCAGATAGCTGAAGCAGAAAGTATTTGAAGGCAAGACAGGAAAGGTGAACTTTGCGCCTAGACTCAAGTGATGACCAATCTACTTCTTTGAGCATTTCGCAGTGATGTATGTTGTAGTTGCATTGGAGGACAAAATGGCATATTGAATAGTAGAGGGCATCAAGTTTGCTAAGGTGGGTTTGGGGTGCCGAGGCGTTTATTATGTCTCCATAGTCGATAATTGGCATTAGCATCTGCTGTGCGATACGCTTTCTAACCAGCAGATTTGTTCCTGTAAAGTACACCTAGTTTGGCATAGGTTTTGGATGTCAAGGTATCAATGTGCATCCCGAATGTTAAGTGGGAGTCAAATCATATGCCCAGGTATTTAAAACTAGTAACAGGAGTTAGGGTGGTGTTAGCGTTGGTTCTGATCTGGAGCTCAGTCACTGAAAGCTTTAAAAATGTAGTCTTGGTTCCAAATATCTTTGTTACAGTCTTGTCAGTGTTTAAAAACAGTTTGTTTTGGGAAATCCAATTTTTGAGTCTCAAAAGTCAGATTGAAGTATGTGTTCGAGGTCTGGGAGGCTATGGCTGTGTGCATATAAGATTGTGTCATCTGCATACATGTGTATTGAAGCTCCCTTAAATTCTCGCCCTTCTAACCCAGACCCTAGCTAAATTCCCACATGTGTATGCTGCGTTCCTGCACTCGGTCCTCTGAACGCCTCTAGTGGAAATCTCACAATCTTGCAGATTTCCTTCACTTAAAATGTATGCTATCCTGTTTCAACGCTGCCCTCTTTCAAGCTAAACAAACCTACTTTTCTTCACTAATCAACATGCACAAGTCTGATCCACGCTGACTCTTCTCTGTCATTGACTCCCTACTCAGACCACCCTCTCCTGCCTGTTCTTCTTCCTCCATCTCAGGACTTTGCCGACTATTTCAAGGAAAAGGTGGAATCCATACATCAGGACATCCCCTCGGTATCTCCCTCCCATCCCACACCTCTTCCTAACTCTCCTCCTGCCTTCCTTGACCCTTTTTCTGCTGTTACAGAGGAGAATATGTTGTTGCTGATCTCCTCTTCTCCCTCTATCATCTGCCCTCTTGACCCCATTCCCTCCCATCTCCTAAAACCTCTTGATCCTACTATAATCACACAAATTTTTAAATCTTCCCTCTACTCTGGTATAATTGCTGAACTACAGTACTAATTCAATCATTGAGAGATTAATTACACTTCAATTACCTATCAGTGGTTGTTTGTATGAGTGTAAATATGTTTCATACAATATAATCAACTTTTGTTCTCATACATGATCACTCCAATAAATTAAAATTGAAATAAAATAATAATAATAAAAACTTCTCTTCTCATGGATACTGTAATACTTGTAAACAGTGCATAATCTAACTAGTTGATTTATCACTATCTATTTGCATTCATTTTGGCATGTATCTTGCTTTCAACACAAAATCTTAAATATAATGTATACAGTATTACTCTTGTTTTTCTTTAAAGACCTTAATTGAGACAGCAAAATGTGTCTAATACATATAAAATGTTACATTTGAATTAGAAAAAATATATCTATATATATATATACTAGCTGAGAGACCCGGCGTTGCCCGGGAGAGGGGGGGGAGGGACAGTGGACGGGAGGAGGGAAGGGGGGAGGGGAGGGGGGGAGAGACAGTGGACAGGAGCAGGGGAGAGGAGGAGGAGGGGAGGGGGGGAGGAGGGATGGGGGGGAAGCGAGGAGGGACAGTGGACAGGAGGAGGGGAGGGGAGGAGGGACAGTGGACAGGAGTAGGGGAGGGGGGAGGGACAGTGGACAGGAGGAGGAGAGGGGGGAGGGACAGTGGACAGGAGGAGGGGTGGACGGGAGGGGGGGACAGTGGACAGGAGGGGGGGACAGTGGACAGGAAGGGGGGGACAGTGGACAGGAGGGGGGGACAGTGGACAGGAGGGGGGGGGACAGTGGACAGGAGGGGGGGGACATTGGACAGGAGGGGGGGGGGACAGTGGACAGGAGGGGGGGGACAGTGGACAGGAGGGGGGGTGGGTTGCTTACAATTTCCGTGTCCCTCCTCTCCACTCCCCCTGTATGTTTCTCGGCTCCCCCCTCTCTCTCCGCTCCTGCTCCCCCCCCCCCCCATGCGTAGCTCCGGTCCCCACCCTAGAGTGTCTGACACACACACAGTGACACACACACACACAGTGTAACACACACACACACAGTGTAACACACACACACACAGTGTAACACACACACACACACAGTGTCCCACACACACACATACACAGTGTCACACACACACAGTGTCCCCCCCCACACACAGAGTGTCACACACACACACAGTGACACACACACACACATAGTGACACACACACACGTCACCTCTCCTTCCGTCCGCCGCCATCTTACTCCGCGAGGGAGGAAGGGGGTCCTTCCGGGCGCCGCCATCTTAGGCGCCGCGTGTCCACTGCCTGTCGGAGCACCGGGGGGGAGGTGAGTGGAGCACCGGGGGGGAGGTGAGGGGAGCACCAGGGGGCAGGTGAGCGGAGCACCGGGGGGGAGGTGAGTGGAGCACCGGGGGGGAGGTGAGCGGAGCACCGGGGGGGAGGTGAGTGGAGCACCGGGGGGGAGCTGAGCGGAGCTCTGGAGGGGAGCTGAGCGGAGCTCCGGGGGGAGAGCTGAGCGGAGCACCGGGGGGGAGCTGACACGGGGAGAGGAGGAGAGCGCGGGGGCGCACGGCGCGTGCTTGAGAGCTGTGAGGGGTGTCCCGGGCGCTCGCTCCGCTCCCCCGCTGACTGTAGCGGTGCCGGGGGGGGGGATGAAAGCGCGGGAAACAGGGAGACACGGGGAATGTTGGTTCTGTGTGGTGTGATCTCCGGAGGAGCTGCGGCCACGTGCGGTGTCCGTTGGTGATGTGAGAATGAGGCGGTGAGGTGAAGGGGAGGTGTGTTGGCAGAGTAGGCCGTAAGAGGCGGTGTGAGCGTGCGGTGTGTGTGGTGTTGTGTGAGGGTGTGGAATGTTGCAGTGCTGAAAGCAATAAGACTGTGTACCTGATTGTGCAGTTCTGTCGTGGTAGCAGGCGGTCAGGGTTTTCTGGGTTGAGAGCAGTGAGGGTTAGGTGCAAATCTCTCAGAGCAGTGAGGGTTAGGTGCTGGCAAGCATTCCCAAAGCTCAGTGAGTGAGTGGTGGGAGAGTGTGTCAGTGGTGTAGGTCAGTGAGGGGTGGGACAGTGTGGCAGTGGTGTTGGCCGCAGACCAATGAGAGTTGTGCGGGGGCGGACCGCAGACCAATGAGAGGTGTGCGGGGGCGGGCATGGCCTGAGGTGGAGTGACAGGCCAAAGGTGCAATCAGATTGTCTGTAGGGACACAGGAAGATGCAGACAGGCATACAGTGCTTTCACTAATATATAATAAGATATTTATTGAAGAATAAACACCGAATAGCACAGCACTACATAAGCACTGCCAAAGTTTGTTACTACGTTTATAAAACGAGGAAGATGTGAGGTCATTCCTATAATAACATAACTAAACATAATCAATCAATAATATAATGTTTCATTTTACATTACACATATGATTTCAGTTTCAATGAATGTTCTTTCTTAAGCAATAGTACAAAAAAATGGATTATCATCCATAAAATCTGTTGCAGCACCTTCTCAAGAATGTTATTTGTAAAGAGGCAGAAGATATCTCACCCACTGAGTCTTTTAAGCATCAGGAAGAAGTTCCAAGTTTGTCACATTGCCAAAAGTCAGCAGAAAGCCACAACCAAATATTAATTCTGCACAAAACTGTGAGTGCAACAACAGCTACTGTAGGGTTTCAGATTTGCAAAGAATGTCTAGGTTATTCAGATAGCAGAATATAATACCAAAGAGCAGCCTTAATAACACACAGATGCAACAAACCAATAGCATTTATTGGTATTATATACTGTCCTTGTGAAGGGATTTGATATATAGTACAAGACCCACCTTTGCACATGTATTCACTCAACCACTGCCTGTTCTGCAAAAGCATCTGAAGCAGCCCCAGAACGGATGCTTTTATGTTGTGGTCTGAGAAGGGAGAGGATGCCATTCATCTGGAGAAACATGCTGATTTGAATTTAACAAAAGACAAAAAGGCCTGATGCTACATCTAACTGGACATATTATATAGTTAAATACTTATCTGTATATCTTCTCTTAAGCAAGGGTCATTTAGCTCAATTCTTTAGCCAAAGGATTTTAAGCCTTCAACCACTTCACGATATGGCCCATCTGTAGGTCCTAACACTGCTGCAGTACAACAAAAGACAGGGGAGCCCATTGCTACATCCAATTGACAAAACATATATGGTAATAAGTATAAAGTTAAATATATTAATAATAATATTATCTTGGTTATTTAGTTAAACCATTTGGCCAAAGCGTCACAAGCCTGCATACCAACGTCAAGGTATAACCAACTTTGCAGGTCATAACACTACACTGTGAACTTTCCCTTTTGCCTCTGTATGAGGGGGAAACACAATAGTAGGTCCTGTCCATACAGCAAAATGAAGAAAAAAAACTCCCAAGTTGCTAGGAATGTGTGTGTTAATTCTATTTCTAACTGGCAGATGTGTGGGAAGATGGTGCTCAAATATAGATGTGTATCAAACAGTATATAAAAGTTCATATGAAGACGGCCAAACTGGAACCCATCATGGTATATAGCAATCCATAGAGATACATATTCCAGGGGCAACCAGACCTAGCAGTGTCCACATGGCCACCGCATCCAATGGTCTTGGTGTATTAACCCCATAAAAATCCCAAATAGGGTCAAAGGTAAACAGTAGGGGCCAAATCCCATTACCTGCCCATAGGGGAATCCAGAGTAGATCCAAAGTTCCTAGGTTCCAGGGCATGCTATCCTGTAGAGTAGATCAGCATGCAGAAATAGTGAAGCAAAGGAGCACAGCACAGCATCCATGAAGAGAGAATAAGTTCAGGGCAACTCCATATAAAAAGTTAAAGGTATTTTAATGAATGTACAATGGTGAAGAGAGAGCTAACGCACCAACGCGTTTCATCCCAAAGGGACTTTATCAACATGGTGCCACCTGATGGCAAATGACGTTGCGTCGCCATAACATCGGGACATCACGTGACGTTGTGACGCTGCATGTTGCTATGACAACGAGGTGCCCACTGGCTCCATGCATCATGTGATGTCCTGTTGTCATGGCGACGCCATTTGACATCGCCATGATGAAGGAAGATATGCTGGAAGATATGGTGCAGGAAAAGATAAGGGGTCTCGCCCCATATGTCCTGCACCGAGCCCATGTAATATTCTTAGCCGGCCCTACCCTTACTTCTTTGTCAAATGTTCTTCATATTATATCAAAACCACTGGGAGGAATAATCACAGACCATTTTTACTGACCTTACTTCCCCACCCGAGCAAAAATATAGCAATACAATTAAATGCAGATAGCGCTGCAGTGCTACAATTTGAATCTAACATTGTATAGATAGAAACAATTGTATTTTTCCAAAAATATCAGGGACTGTGGTTTAAACATATTCATTTTATAAATGAGAAGAATAGGAAACGTCTTAAATAGCCATTCATAGCGTATAAAAATGTACTACTATATCTATTGTGTCTTCCTGATAAGTGTTAATGTCACTAATACAGTAACATAGTAACAATGTCATGGACTGAAGACAAATCCTCCAGATTCAATTCTTCTGGTTTACAAAACATGTAGGTCAAATGACATAATAAGACATTTTTTAACAATAGCGGCAAAATATTTCTAGGTGAAAATGAAATGGTCATAACTGCAAACTGTCTCTAGGCCTTTTCTGTTTTTCATTTTAAGCAAACACACAGATGTAGTTAGATTCCCCGCCTACGAAGCCGCGGTCAAAGAAGCAAAAGCATGCGGCGTCAGGGACAAAGCCTGCCGCTATCACACTGCATGCAGAGGATCCAGACTTCCAAATAGGACTCCCTACAGTTTTATTCCTCTGGTCCTGCAACCACCACTGTCATATGATCATGGGTGGGACTGAAGACAGTTATCTTAGTTACATCTGTAAGTACTAAAAATGGTTAGCACTTTGAATGTGGGGATCACTGCTCCAAAATGTTATTATGTACACTGCTATGTTATGCTATATCTCATACTGTATATGAACACATACACACTGACTATTGTTGCTCATAGAATATCAGGAATTCTCAACAGGGGATTCAGGAACACCTAGGGGTTTGTGAGATGCCTCCAATGGGTTAGCCAACAAAAAATATTAATGGTGGATCCCAGGTTGTATAGTGAGTTTCTGATCCTATTGGGGGACTGTGCACTTGGTAGTGAGCCAAACGGCATCTTAGTGTGTCTGTGGTATAGCTTTCAAAATCTTTGCATCTTTGCATCCACAGTGGCAAAGCATTGTGGGGTGTGAGTGTGAATTTAGAAGTTCCCGCAGTGATTTACAGCTATACTACCCATGCTGTCTGCACACACTGAGGTGTTGTTTGGGGTCTTATTCAGCATGTGTTCCCCAAACAAGCTCAGGACACTATAATGCCTGAGATCACTTAAAGCTGCAGTTCAGTCTATATCCTGCATGTGTGTTTTTTTTAATAAATCAGTTCTGTAGTAAGAAATAATACTTTTAGCATTTTCTGTTTTTAAAAAAACAACTTTGAAAGACCAATTTTCTTGTATTCTATTTTAACAAGCATTTGCTAAGGCACTGCCCCTTCATGTCCTGTCACAAACCCAGGCACACCCCTTTGTCAGACTGCCCTCCCTCTCTCTAAACGTGCACTAGCATCTGGTCACATGATCTTCCTCATACAGTAGTACATTCAAGGAAGCTGGAGAAAAGGGATCAGCCATGCATAGCAGCTCGGATAGGCGATTTCAAACTTATTACAGTGTTTATTCCATTCATTGCACGTGTATATAATGTAAAATTGTAATAATTCCATTTATAGCAAACGTGTATATGTGAATATTATTTAGATGTATATGTATGTTACTGAAATGTGGAGTGAGTGTGTAGGTAAATACACACAATACACTTCCACTGCATATATATATATATATTATATATTATATATGTATGTATATGTGAAGTTATGTGAGTAAAAAAGTGACAAAAACCCTCCATAGCAAGGCAAATAGCAAATGGAAATATTACTGTATGCTCATTTGTATGTATATATATATTTATATACACACACACTTCAAATACGGATAGTGATTCACGTAAATGATATATATATTCACTTTCTGGGAGTATAAGAGTGACTGTCCTGTTGTTCCTTTTTTTGTATCCATCATTGAATGGTATGCACCCTCTCTTTACGTTTATTTTATACTAGCTGAGAGACCCGGCGTTGCCCGGGATGTAATGTTCCCGCTCCTCTCTCTCTCCTCACCCCTCCCCCTCTCTCTGTTTGTCCCCCATTCACATCAATCCAGTTCCCCCCCTCCCTCCTTTACAGCTTCATGCAGTGTGTGTGCGTCAGTCATTGTGTGTGCGTCAGTCAGTCAGTGTGTGTGCGCGCGCGTCAGTGAGTCTGACGCAGAAACACAAACACACACACAGACTGACTGACGCACACACACACAGTCAGTGTGTGCGTGTGTGTGTGCCTCAGTCAGTCAGTGTGTGCGTGCGGCAGTCAGTCAGTCAGTCAGTCAGTGTGTGGGTGTGGGGGTGTGCGCGCGTGCGCGTCAGTAAGTGTGTGTGTGTCAGTCAGTGTGTGTGTGTGTGTGTCAGTCAGTGTGTGTCAGTCAGTGTGTGTGTGTGTGTGTGTGTGTCAGTGTGTGTGTGTGTGTGTGTGTGTGTGTGTGTGTGTGTGTGTGTGTGTGTGTGTGTGTGTGTGTGTGTGTGTGTGTGTGTGTGTGTGTGTGTGTGTGTGTCAGTGTGTCAGTGTGTGTGTGTCAGTGTGTGTGTGTGTGTGTGTGTGTCAGTGTATGTGTGTGTGTGTGTGTGTGTGTCAGTGTGTGTGTGTGTACCATTCATTGTGTGTGTGTGTGTGCGCGCGCGTCAGTCTGTGTGTGTGTGTGCGCGTGGGTGTGCGCGCGTGCGTCAGTCAGTGTGTGTGTGTGTGTCAGTCAGTGTGTGTGTGTGTCAGTGTGTGTGTGTGTGTGTGTGTGTTTTTTTGTGTCAGTGTGTGTGTGTGTGTGTGTGTGTCAGTGTGTGTGTGTGTGTGTGTGTGTGTGTGTGTGCAGCAGTCAGTGGGTGTGTGTGCAGCAGTCAGTGTGTGTGTGTGTGTGTGTGTGCGCGCGTCAGTCTGTGTATGTGTGCGTGTGGCTGTGAGGGGTTGTGTGCATGCGGCTGTGAGGGGTTGTGTGCTTGCGTCAGTATGTATGTGTGTGTGTCAGTCAGTGCGTCAATCAGTCAGTGTGTGTGTGTGTGTGCGTGCGTCAGTCAGTCAGTGTGTGCGTGCGTCAGTGTGTGTGCGTGCGTCAGTCAGGGTGTGTGCGTGCGTCAGTCAGGGTGTGTGCGTGCGTCAGTCAGGGTGTGTGCGTGCGGCTGTCAGTGTGTGTACGTGTGGCTGTCAGGGTTTGTGTGCGTGCGCCAGTCAGGGTTTGTGTGCGTGCGCCAGTCAGGGTTTGTGTGCGTGCGCCAGTCAGGGTGTGTGTGCGTGCGTCAGTCAGGGTGTGTGCGTGCGTCAGTCAGGGTCTGTGCGTGCGTCACTCAGGGTGTGTGCGTGCGTCAGTCAGGGTGTGTGCGTGCGTCAGGTAGGGTGTGTGCGTGCGTCAGTCAGGGTGTGTGCGTGCGTCAGTCAAAGGGCAGGCGTGGGGGGGGGTGAAGGGCAGGGGTAGG